>NW_007726430.1:27821-41394 GCF_000696425.1 Galeopterus variegatus
CGTGCGGCCTGAGTCAGGCGGCTGGAACGTGACAGCGCCGGGCTGCGGGTGGGCGGCCGCTGGGGGCGGCCCGGTCTCCTGAGCCCCGGGGCAGGCGTCAGGGCTGTGAGCTCCAGGACCCTACTGGACCCTCTGAGGAACTGGAAACACCTCGTGGGAGCCAGGCCCAGGGACTGTGGATGACTTGGAACCTCCGTTGGGCCCATGCCCCCCAGCCGGGTGTCTGCTCCAGGAAGCCACTGCAGCCAGTGGTGTCAGGGACGTCAGGAGCCTGTGCCCCGAGGTGGGGGGAGGGGTGCCCACACAGGCATGTACAGAGCCCTCCCTTCCACCAGCGCCAGCCGTAAGGGCAACCAGGGATCTTCTGCTCAATTTTCTTAGCCACCAGCAAAAGCGAGGATTTAATAAAAATCACAATGCACTCGCCTCAATTTTCATCACTCCTCGACTGCAGCAAATAGGAAAAGGGATCTGTATGCCCCTTGGCGGAGCAGCAGCCTGGGCGCAGCACCTTTCATCCGGCATGGCTCGCGCTCTTGGTGCTGGGCAGGCTAAGAGTGTGTCTGGATCCCAGTGCACCAGCCCAGCCCCATCCCATAATCCCGGGCTCCCTAGCTGCACCCCTGGGTGGCCAACAGACACTCTCTTCTGTGAACTTGGCTTTGCAAGGGAGGGCCGAGGGACTCAGAAACTCTGGGAACCAAACCCTGTCACTGAGAGAGACCTGGAGCCAAGCTGAGGACACTGTGACGGGGAGGGGTAGCCACTTTTCTGACCAGATTTCTTTAAAGGGTCCTGCAGAAGCACCTCAGCTCTAGTCACCATTCACAGGCCACCAGGTTCCATGCACACTGTGTCCCCTGTAGTCCCCAAGCTTGGCACAGTGCCCAGCCCAGAGCCCTGAGAAGGCCTAAAAAAGGGATGTCAGAGATGCACAGGTGCAGTCCCCTCTCCCCATCACGCTCAGAGCCCCTGGCTGGCCTGTCCTCCAGAGCCTCTGCTCCCTCTTCTTCTTGCCTCCCTCTCCCTGACTACTGACAGGGCCACCAAGCAGGGTGATGCAGCCATCAGAGTCCCCACCCTAGGACTATGGGAGGGGGCTTTCAGCTCCTCCACCAGCTGGAGGCCAGGGCGGTCACCCCGACTCCACTGTCCTGTGAGGCTCCAGCTGAGAGGAGGAGGGAGAGAGGCTGGGCTGGCCACCCCTCCCAGCTCTGCCCACCCCCAAATTCAGCCTGCCTCATCTCAGCCCCAGGCAGCCCCACCCTCCCCGGGGTGGCCCCAGGTACCCTGACTCACATCCTGCCGCCCAGCCTAATTTCTCCCCCTCTCAGGTGCCATCCTAGAGGCCTTGGTCGGAGACCAGGCATCCCTCCCACCTCTGTGGCAGCCGTGACACAAGGTGATGCCTACCAGCCATGAGCTCCCTGGGAAGGGGCTCAACTCCAAAAGAGTGGGGGAGAGAGGAGGAAGAGGCAGAAAGATGTGAAAGGAGAGAAGAGGGTACTCTGGGAGAGGGGGGTCAGGAGCTTCACTGCCCTCCACCCAAGCCCAGACCTCAGGCCCCACTCCTGCTGGTTGCCCACCACGCCAGCACCCTCCCCACCCTAGGCTTTGGCAAGTTCAACTAGCCAAGCCCCTGAAGAAAGTCCTTTGCTTGCCCTCCACCCAAGCCCAGACCTCAGGCCCCACTCCTGCTGGTTGCCCACCACGCCAGCACCTTCCCCACCCTAGGCTTTGGCAAGTTCAACTAGCCAAGCCCCTGAAGAAAGTCCTTTGCTTCCCTGTCCAGGCAAGGTCCCACTGGCCACAGATCCCTGCCAACAGGATTCTGGATGCAGCCAAGAGACACAAAGCATGATTCAGGTGCATGTATCCGGCTTTATTCTCATGCTCCTCACATCCCAGCTAAGTCTCAGAGACCAGCCCAGGTCACAGTTCCAGGGAATGGGCCTTGCCTCCCTTCTTGGACCGGGCAGGGGGCTCTCTTGCCCAGTCCTGCCAGCCTCCTTCAGCCAGGGGATACCCCAGAGTCCGCCTCCTCAGCGGGGGCCGCATGGCAGGGCCAGAGCCCTGGGCAGGAGCTGCTCGTGGGGGCCAGCCATGCCTCCTGTCCACAAAGTTGTCCCAATTCCACCTTAGGGCCCCAGATTTGGCTGTGGTGGACCTGGGGGCCCAGGCCTCCTCGTCCAAAGACTCCCCTCGGATGCCCTGGCTCTCAGCGCTCTTGGACTGCCTGCGGCCCCCACTGACACTCCAGCGGCGAGAGGACTGCACTCCCAAGCTCTCTGTCCCGGCAGTGTCACTGGCTGAGGGAAGGGGCAAGGGGACGTTTCTCCGGTTCCTGTACCTCGGGGCCTGGAGGGAAAGGCTCAGCTCAGGCCCACCTCCCTCCGGAGGATGCCAGCGTTCAAGGTGGCCCATGGGGCCGTACCCCTTCTAGCCACCTCTGCCCTCTCTAACCTCCTCCACCGCTGCTGCACCAGCCACCGTGCCAGCCCTCGAACATGCCAGGCCTTTCTTCAGCTGTTCCCTCTACCTGGAATGCTGTTCCCCAGAAATGTCGCCATGACAAACTCTCACCTCCAAGTCTTTGCTCCAACATCACCTCCTCTCTGAGGCCTTCCCTGAACACCCTGATTAAAATTGCAACCTGCACCCCGCTCAGCACCCTAACCCTCGCCCTGCTCTGCTTCCTTCCCAGAGCATTATCCCCTCCTAATACTCTAGGGCTGAGCTGCCTGATACTGGACTGAGTAGGTGACGTGTGCCTGGTCTGCACTGCAGTGTGCCTGTGTGTGGAATACCCACTGGACTTCAAAGACTTGGCATGAAAAAATAATGTCAAATATCTCATGAATGATTTTTTATGCTTACTGCATGATGAAATGGCAATCGCTTAGGCATATCGAGTTAAATATGACATTACAATTCACTGTACCTGTCTCTTTCTACTTTTTCTGATGAGACTACTAGAAAAGTTAACACTACAAGTGTGGCTCACATCATATTTCTATCAGACAGAGCTGCTGTAGCTGATAATTATTTTTACAACTATTGTTTACCGTCTGCCTCCCCACACCAGAGTGTGCCCTGCTGTACCCCCGGCTAGCACGCCACCTGGCACTTGGAAAAGGGTCACTGTCAAATGACAGAAGGATGAATGAGGTCCGCCAGGAGCTCCAGGCAGGGCAAACACCCCCACTCCTTCCCTAAGCCCCCACTCACCCTCTCGGTTGGCATCTGCTTCGTGTTCCTGGAGGGTCTCAACAGAGCCATCCCATCCCACGCCAGGTCCTGGGGGCACAAGGCAGCCACTGGGTCCCCAGGGCCAGCCCTCTCGGTTGGCATCTGCTTCGTGTTCCTGGAGGGTCTCAACAGAGCCATCCCATCCCACACCAGGTCCTGGGGGCACAAGGCAGCCACTGGGTCCCCAGGGCCAGTGCAGAGGTGGACGGGGCTTACAGGAAAAATACAGGACACAAAGGAAGTGCCCTCCCCCAAGGAGCTGGTGAGTCCACAGGGAGGCAGAGGGCTAGCAGGGGCAGGGACCCTTGTCCCTCACCTTTGCCATGGGAGCTGGGTGCCCCCAGGGGGCCTGGACGGTGGTGGCGCTGTCGGAATCGCTGCCGGGGGGTGTCCCCGGGGCTGAATGACTCAGAGCTTCGCCCCACAGGGAAGCGTGAACTGAGTTTCCGCCGCTGCCCGCCTGCCAGGGTCTCATCCCGCAGGCAGAGGGAGCTCTGGGCCCGGCGCATGGGTGCTGGCGAAGGGGACCCTACAAGAGGCACATGCAGGGAGGGTGTCAGAGAAGTGCAGGGAGGCACAAGCAGAGGGGCCAGAGGGGGAAGCTGCATGGGGCCGGGGAGGGGCCAGGTGAATGAGGGGCGCTTCGGGAGGCTGGGCTCTGGGCTGGCTCTGACAAGGCGCTTCCCCTCCCTGGGGCTCAGTCTCCTCGTCTGCTATGTAGGATAAATGACCTCTCACTCAAGTCTGCTGCCGATCTGAGGTCCTAGGCAGCACTGAGGTAGGACTGGGTGGCTGGCAGTGCAGGCAGGATGGAGGTGCCAGCCAAGAGGGACCCTGCAGGGCCCAGAGTAAAGAGCCCCTGAAAGCATCTGAGCAGGTGTAGGCAGGCAGCAGGGACACGTGTGCAGACCAGGCAATATGGCAGGTGCCGAGGAGGGGGTGGGGGACATGGGGTAAGAACCATCCTGGTCTCCTGGCCTCCAGACCCACCTGTCCCATCTGCCTCCCTGCCCTCGGGGAGCTCGGTCTCCAGGGGGCCCCCCAGGCTCTCGATGCTGCCAGCCCCATCGGCACCCAGGCGCAGCCCCCCATGGGGGGCCCCCTCCCGTCGGGGCCGCATCAGCCTCTTCACCTTGTCTGCCAGCCAGCTGCCCTTCCTGGGGTCAAGAGGGTACAAGAGGGGGTAAGGACGGGGAGGAAGGAGGGAGAAGAGGGCTGTGTCAGAGATGGCAAAGGCCAGGCCAACACTCACCAGGACCTGGACCTGAGCTGGGCCCAGGGGTGGAGGGCAGGGCAGGGCAGGGGCAGAGGTTGGCAGGATCCCTGGCCCCAGGGAGTTGGAAGGGGCCACTCACTTGGTCCGGGGCAGGGGCCCAGGCTCCAGCACGCGGTACTGATCCATGATCTTCTCCACAAGCTTCTGCTTCTCACGGCGCAGGGCATTAAGCTGGTCCCTGGTAGGAGGGGGTGGGGGGAGGTGGGCATGAGGCCCATGAGACCTGAGCAGGAGCCAGGCACAGGTTGCAGCAGAGACACACTGGGACAATCATACCGCAGGTTAGGGTGACCCCATGTGGTTTTCTCCAACCCCTTTCCCAGGACCTCCCCAACAACCAAAGGGCTGGCCAGGACCCCCAGCTCCCAGGCATTCAACTCACAGGTATTCGCGCTGCTCGCGGTGCAGGTGGTCCCGGCTCTCCAGGCTGCGCTCCAGGAGCTCTCTGTTCTCCCGGCTCAGGGCCTGCACCTCTGCCAGCAGCTGTCGGTTCTCCTCCTCCTGTGCACTCCGCAGCTCTGTCAGCAACTGGTGGGCAGCAGCACAGGTTGCTGGTGTAACCTGGCTCAGAGCAGCCTGGGTCTGCCCTCCCTGGCTGCCTGCCCATCATCTGGCCCTGGCCGCCACCCGCCCACCCGCACCTCACACTGCGTGGTCAGCCGGCAGGCGCTCAGGTCCAGCTGCTGGTTGGACTCGCGCAGCTGCTGGCTCTGCATCTCCAGCTGTGCCCGCTCCAGCTCCAGTCGTGCCAGACGGCCCCGCAGCTCCCCGCGTTCGCCCTGCAGCTCACCTCGCTCCCGAGACACCTCTGCCAGCAGCATCTGAGCTCTATGGAAGCAAGGAGGGCTGCTCTCCAAGGGGCCTCGCTCCCCACACGCCTCATGCCGGCCAGAGGAGCCACACCAGGGAGAGGAGGCAAAACAAGACCCCACAGGGACAGTGATCACGCAGCCCCAACCCACTTCACAGATGGGAACACTGAAGGTTGGCCCAAGGGGGGAGAAGTGGAGCCTGGGCTGGCACCTCTCATGCTCGCTCTGCAGCCTCCGAAGCTCTTCCTCCAGGCCCCGCTGCCGATGCCCATCCTGCATCAGCCGTTCACGCTCTGCCAGCAAGGCCACCTCCTGCGCTTCCACGTTGGCCCGCTGGGCCTGCAGCTGCTCATGCCTGGGATGGACAAAGGGCTGAGAGGGCTGCAGAGGCCTGGGGCTACAGCAAGTGGGCAGCTGGACTGTCTGGACCTGGAGGTCTGTCATCTCCTAAGCATGCACCCCTCAAGCAAAGTCACAGGGCAGAATGCTCGACAGGTGAGCCCTATGGCGAGCCCGGCCCAGAGGTGTGGGGAGCCTAGCCGCCCAAAAGGGCACAACACCTGCTGGGGGTGTCGTGGAGCAAAGGCGAATGTGCTGGGGGGCACTGCTTCCTGATGGGGTCAGACCTGCAAGGGATTGTGCTCAGGACAGGGAGGGGTGCCAGGAGAGGAGCTGGGCATTTGGGGAGGCTCACCGTCCCTGCAGCTCCCGGTGGGCCAGCTCCAGTGCCCGCATGTTGGCTTTGAGGTCACGGTGCCGCACCAGCAGTCCCTCTAGCTCGGCCTCCTGCCGCCGCTGTAGCTGTGCCAGAGCCTCATGGTCCCGCAGCAGGGCCTGCTGCTGCCCGCGAGTCTCCTCCTGGGACCGCCGTGCTGCCGACACCTCCTCTTCCAGAACCCCCAGCTTCCTGTGCAGCTCTTGGCCCTGCATCTCCAGAATGGACTTCTCAGCCTAGGATGCAGGAGGGAGGCAGGGATCACTGGGGTGGAATCCCAGGATGGAAAGGGGGTACGACACAGCGGGCCGAGTGCAGAGGGCAGGGCAGAGGACAAGAGAGAGCTGTGGAGGAGGCAGAGGTTAATGGGCAGGGAGAGGGGGATATCGTGGCATCTGGGGGGGTGCCAGGCACTGGAAGGGAGGGCAAGAGGCACATGGCAGGGCTAGCCGTGCAGGAGAGGGCTGAGATGGGGAAACTAGAGGGCAAAAGGGGTGCAGATGCAGGAGCTGGAGGCAGGGAGAAGGAGGCGGGGGAGGGGGAGAGGCGCAAAAGGATGGCTGGGGTCAGAGAACAAAAATAATTGTAACTACGAACAAAGTGGGGCAGCTGCCTGGGAGCCCGGTTAGGGAAAAGGTTGCAAAATAATACAAAAGGGGCAGGGGCTGTGGTAGGTGGGCAGGGGACAGGGCACCAGGCTGCAACCCACCTGCAGGTGGCTGCTGTACTCCTGGGCCCGCTGACTCTGCAGCAACAGCTCCTGGGCTCGGCTCTGCAGGCTTCCCAGCTGCCCCTCCAGCTGCTGCAGCTGCCCCTGCAGAGCCGTTTTCTCAGCCACCAGCGTTGCATTCTGCCCAGAAGAGGGGGTTAGCAGTGGCCAGGCTGCTGTACTCCCAGCCCCACCCCCACCATGCTCCAACACTCACACTGCGCTCAACCTCGATGAGCCGTGTGCTCTGGGTCTCCACCAGCCGAGGCTCAGCACGCTCCTCAGGCCCCAGCCCCACAGCATCCTGGCGCAGCTGTAAGGAGAGATCCTGGGAGGTCATGCCGAGCAGTGGTGGGTACCCTCACAGGGTGGACCTGCCCCTTCAGCAGCATTTAACTCTGCCTACCCTCCCTCCACCGCATGTCTTCCCTTAGATCCCGCAAGCCCATGCTCCTAGTTCCAGAAGCCCATTGGTCTCCACCCCCACCTCCCCACCTTCTCCCAGTCTGTATCAGAGCCTTGCTTTGGCCTGAGCTGTTTCTTCTGCACTAACACCCTTTCCCTCCTACTCTTCCTCTAAGCCTCAGTTTCAACCCCGCTTTCTCCAGGAAACCTTCCCTAACCAACCCCATACGTGCCAGCCAGGTGCTTTGCTGGGGACCCCACTGGCCCCTGCACAGCCCCATCACGGCACCTGGCACCCTGTGTGATCGTCACCTGTTTTCTTGCCTCTGTCCTAACAGGACTGTGAATTCCCTGAACATGACAACCAGGTATCAGGCCCCAGTGCCACCCCACGATCAGCACAGAGCCTGCACACAGCTGGGGTGTCAGAAACAATAACTGGCTTTCGATAATGCCAGTGACTGGGCTCACTAGGAAGTGGTTGAGCAGGGCAGGAGAAGCACCTCACAGCAGGGGCTCTGTCCATGTGAGCAGCAGGGGAGACAAGGCCCCAAGAAGGCCACGCAGTTACCTAACTCCCAGTACAGTGCTCCCTCCAATGGGCCCCAAGTAGAAAGCGAGACAGGCAGGAAGCCACGGATCCAGGAGTAAGACCAGGAGCACAGGCAGCCCTGGGGGACTGCTCCTGGGATGGAGGGAGTGGGGATGGCCCCCAGCTCCCAGCATGGCAGGCCTCACCTTGAACAGCTCCTCTTCTAGCTGCAGGGCTCTGGTCTTGAGTTCCATCAGCGCCTCCTCCTTGCTGGTGGCCGCAGCCTGCAGCTCGGCCTCCAGCCGCTTCTCCAGGCCCTGGTACCTGCCAGAAGAAGCCTTGGCACCCAGCCCCACCTTGCCGCTCCCCAACACCAACCTGCCCCTCTCTACCCGCCCCGGCACCACTCCTACCTCTGGTGCTGGCTCTCCTGTTCTCGGAGAAACTCCTGGCGCTCCAGAGCCGCCCGTTCCAGCTCATGCTGCAGATGCTCCAGCCGGGCCCCCAGCTCCTTGCCCCGCAACACAGCCTTCTCCAGCTCCTGAAGGCAGGCAGAGCAGGCTCAGGGCTGCAGACCCACCACTCTCCCCCAGGGGGAGGCCTGGGAGGCCTGAGAGTCAGGAGAGATCTGGCTTTCTGTCCTTGCTGTGCCACCCTGAGCAAACATCTTTAATCCTTTGGGCCTTTACTCCCCCACCTACAAAATGGGAGCAAAGCCTGGTGGCCTTCGAGATAACGCTTGAAAGATCCTGGCAGGGAGTGAGGGACGCCCCGGGCAAGTCTGAGACACATGCTGGGCAAGTGTCTTCACCTGTCTAAGCCCGAGGTTCCTCATGTGCAGGTGGACATGAGGTGGACGTGCCCTACGGGCCATGTGAGGGCAAGAGGGGCTCAGCAGAGGTGGTCTGGTGAACACCCTCGGCCACAGGGGAGTGGTCACAGAGTGCTGGCGGGACAGGAACTTGGGGATCAGCAGGCCTAACCACAATGGGGATCAGGAGGGAACGGGCCAGGATGCTGCAGGCCAGGCACCCTGTGGCCTTTGGCAGTTGGGCTGCACCATTTCAGAAGGGGGCAGGAGGCCCACTCTGGCCTGTGGGCCACAGAGGAAGGTAGGCCAAACCATTCTGATGTGCGGGGGCCCTGGCGGGATGAAGTCAAGGGGAAGGGTCAACTCTGACCAGCCTCCTCTGGAAGCCAAGTCTACAAGCCTCCGCTGCTGAAAGCCATCTTCCTGGCTTAATAACCACACCAGGCCTTGCCCCTTGGGCACTGCACTTCCTGACACCCTCGGCCACAGCGTCCTCTTGCTAAAAAACTACAAGTCCCATGAGGCACTGCGGCCCAGCTGGCCACTAGAGCTGGGGCGGGAAGAATGCTGGGGCAGATGAAGGCAGAGACTCCTTCAGGTGCCCCCTCCATCCAGCCTGGGAGGCTTCCACACCCACGTGGACAACCCCAGAGGCACCTGGTTCCCTGACCTCCCCTGGCCAGCAGACTCCTCCTGTGCCACACCCAGCTAGCACCAGGAACTGCTCCAACCAGGAAATCTCACAAAATTCCCCTTTGTCCCCAGCTCCTTCCACCCTCTGGATCCTCAGAGCCAGCTCTTCCAGCCCGCCAGCCTTGCCCTCACCTGCAGGGCTCACCTAGGGCACTCCCTCCACGGATTAAGCCCATCGTAGGTGCCAGGAGCTGTCCCAAGCTCTCTACATTCATTACTTTACAGGACCCTGTGAGGCAGGGGCAGTTTTTATTCCAGTTCTACAGATGAGGAAACTGAGACTCAGAGAGGTTAAGTAACTTGCCCCAAGCCACACAGCTGAAAAGTAGGTGATCTGGCATATAACCCAAGGTTAGCCTGAAAGCATCTCTCAGTCACGCCTTACTGAGCGGACCCCAGAGACAGCCTCTCACATTACCCTCTCACCTGCGCCCCCAATTCTTACGTTCACCGGACCTCCCTTACCCCTGGGCCTGTCCTGCACGATACCTAACCACTCTTCACCACTGTGAGGGGTCTCTGAGCAAATTACTGTGGCTCTCTGAATCTCAGCGTCCTTGTCTGTACTTGGGGATAGAACTAGAAACTCTGTGTTCAAGCCAGGAGATCCAATTCCTTGCCTGTGCTGCACTCTCACCCCCAGCACTGGGACTCATCGTCCTGAACCCCCTCCTCATTGCCTCATGTGTCCTTTTTCCCCTGAGGTGCCTCTTAACATGCAGACCTAATCTATTCGCTCATTTTAAACCCTCCAGTGGCTCTCCAATCTCTCACAAAAAAAGCCCCAACTCCTTCCCTAGCTTGGAAGGAAGCCTAAGCCCTGCCCACTAGGACCAGTGCTTAATTCATTCGCAGCCTGGCCTCTCTGCGCCCCACCTCTCACTCCACCAGGTTCCCTCCCACGCCTCCGAACTTGTGCCTGGGCCTTCCAGTCTCTCTCCTCCTCCAAGAAGCCTTCCCTGACATGCCCCAGTCTGAGTCTAGGGTGCTTCCTGGACCCCCATGGCTCCCTGCACTGCCCTGACCTGCCTCTTTCCAGACGGTGAGCACCTCCCTGAGTACGAGCGTGCTGGCTGTCTGCTCATTACTGTGTGCCCAGAGCCTGGTACAAGACCTGGCACCAAGAAAATGCTTGAAAGAATGAATAAGTGTTTCCAGTTCTCTCTTCTCCATCCCTGCCCCACCCCAGCCAATGTCACCTGCCACTTACACCACTTGCCACTGCCTCCTGATGGCCCCAAGCTCCCTGGCCCACCAAGGTGACTCTCCTCAAGCCCAGCCCCACATAGATCTGCCCACACTCTTGAGTGGCTCTTCCTGCCTGTGGATAAAGTACCAACACCTTTGAAGCTGGCCCCCATCCCCCACTCCTCCAGGGCCCCTGAGCATCTTGAATGCCTTAAAGTCTTTGCACATGCTGTTCCCTCTGGATGACATGTCTTTTCCCACCTAGTGAAGCCTCCTTGCTGCCACCCAGGCATCGCTCCCCCTCCCATGGGCTCCCTTGGCACTTCATTGTCAATAACCATCTCTTGATCACTTACAGCATGCCCTTGCCCAGCATGAATCAGGCTCCTTCCACCATTATCTCCCAACAGTACCCCCATAGGGCTGGCCAGTTAGCGAAGTTAGTTAGAGAGTGGTGCTGATAACACCAAGGTCCAGGGTTTGATCCCTGTACCAGCCAGCCACCAAGAATCCACAAAAAACAGTATCCCCATTTTACAGAAGAAGGCACCGGGGTGGAGGCAAGGAAACTGCTACAGCCAGAGCATCGTGATTCGCACCCAGGCAGTCTCATCCCCTCCTGCAGACATCAGCTCTGTGTCCCAGGTCAGGCACGCCTTCAGAAGGGAGGGTGGACTTGGCCTGGCTACCTCCAGCCCTGGCTCGGTGCTAGGCACTCAGGGGCTGCGGACGGAATCAATAAGCCCAAGCCCCAGCATCTGGCCTGGAGTCCCGTTTCCCACCCCGCTGTGAGCCCGATGTACCTCCTCAAGGGCCTGCCTCTCCTGGCGCGCCCTCTCAGCTTCCTCCAGGTGCCGGCGGCCCTCGCTCTCCAGCGCCTGCATTCGCTCCTCCGCAGCCTCTGCCCGGGCCCGCAGCCTGGGCCCCTCGCGCTCCCACTGCCTCCGCTCGCGGCCTGCTGCTGCCAGTGCCTCCGCCAGCGCCTCCCGCTCCCGCGATGCAGCCTCCAGCTCCCGGCCAGCAGCCTCCACAGCCGCCCGCAGCCGGGCCTGCTCCCGGACCTCGGCTTCTGCCTCCTGGTGGGTCTCAGCCTCTGCCCTGCGTGCTCGTGCCAGCTCCTCCGAAAGGCGGGCAGCCTCCGTGCCTCGGGCCTCCAGCCTTCGGGCCTGGGCCTCTAGCTCAGCTTTAAAGGTCTCAGCCTCTCTCCTCAGCCTCATCACCTCCTCTCTGAGGGCCTCCTGCTCTGGAATGCCACTGACCAGGATCTCCCCTGGGATGGACCCAGCCCGGGCCTGGGAGTCAGCAGCCACTTCCAACTTCTGCTGTGATTTTTGCTGGGCCACTTCGTGCTCTCTGGCCTCTGTTTGCTCCTGAGACAGGTCCAGCCTCTGGCCTGGGGTCTCCTGCCTTTCCAGCTGCACATGGAGGCTGAGCTTTGAGGGTCCCAGCTTGTGCTCAGGGCTCTCCTGTCTCAGACCCAGGGCCTCAGGCACTGACCCCCCTTGGGGAGCCTCTCTCTCCATTGTCTGTCTTACCAGCAGTTGCTGGGCCTGAATTTCCATCTGTGGACCATGAGGTGGGGCCACAGAGGTCGGGGTCTGGAGAGGGACTCCATGGTCACACTCGTCCAGGGACTCCTGTGTCTCCACAGCAGGGTCTGACTTTTGGAGGGTCAAGTCTGAGGTCGGGGGGGCCATGGCAGCTTCTTGGAGGGGCCTCTCTGTCATACATGGGTCTGAGTCGGATGCCTGGTGACATTCAGCTGACTCCTCAAGGGCTGAGTCTGATCCCAAGGGAGCCAAGTCCAAGGTCTGAGGGCCTTCATCCCCCTCCTGGCCAACCAAGGCCTGGGGGCTGTGATCTGAGGCCAGGGGCTTCTGGGGAGCCTCGTCCAGCACTGGAAGCATAGAGTCCCCACTCTGCTCTTCCAACAGTGGGGGCTGAGGGCATATGAGGGGGACAGTCAGGCCCAGGGAAGGTCTGAAGGTGGAACCTGCTAGGAC
This sequence comes from Galeopterus variegatus, assembly GCF_000696425.1. Taxonomy (NCBI): domain Eukaryota; kingdom Metazoa; phylum Chordata; class Mammalia; order Dermoptera; family Cynocephalidae; genus Galeopterus; species Galeopterus variegatus. The sequence goes on from NW_007726430.1 coordinate 40,215, forward strand.
AATGGGGGAGGAGACTCACCTGGCCACCTGGCTGCCCCTGCAGCACCTGAAGCAGGCCTCGAAGCTCCTGATTTTCCCGCTCGAGGGTCCGCAGCCGCCCAGCCTCTGCCTCCCTCACCTCATCTTGCAGCGAGGGGATCGCTCCTGGCAGGAGCGCTGGTGGATATAAGATGAGATCAGGACCCCTCTCACACTCCCAGGCTCCTCCCACACACACCCCGAGAGACCTGGGAGAAGGGATGAAGACAGAAGCCCTCCTCACTACAGATGAAGAAAAAACACAGGCAGCCCCCACCTTAGCCCCTCCACAGGGGCCCCACACACCCTCCGCAGGGGAACCTGGGGGTGGCTCCAGGCTCTGCTGAAGCTCCAGCTCCAGCTCCACGTTCTCCTCCGCCAGCTGGTCCACTTGATGCCGCAGAGACTCCAGCTCCTGGGGGGCAGTTGGTGGACAGGGTCAGACAAGCCCTCTCCACCATGGCCAGGATAAGTGCGTAGGTTGGAAGGTCACTAGAGATCACCAAGAGTAAAGGTTACAGGGGTCTCTAGGGAATCCTGGGGGATCTTTGGGGTCAGAAGGGATGACAGGTCAACACAGCTGGGATCACTCTGGCAACCTCACCGCATGGGCCTCCCCCAGCCTGGTCCGCAGCAGCAGGTTCTCGCGTTGGGTCTCATGCAGCCGAGCGCAGCGCTCTCGGGCAGCCTCCAGCTGCTCTTCCAGGAGCGCCTTCGAGGCCTCCAGAGCCCCTGAGAGCACCCGCTCCTCCTGGTGGGAGAGCCGGGAGAAGCGGTGGTATCATGCAGCTCCCACGTACTCCAGGGCCTGGGGGTCCCAAACCCCTTTCCCTAGGCCTGCCACAGACCCTTCCCCCCCCCCCCCCGTTCTCCACTTGACCCCACACCCTTCCTTCTGCCCCTCTCTCTCCAGGGTCTCTCCAGGTACTGCTGCCCCAGCACCCGGCCCCGCCCTTCTCCCCAGGAGCCGCCTTCCAAGGATGCATCCCTCCAGTCCCCACTTGCTAGGGTGTTGCCGCAGACCCACACCCCCTGCACGTGGCCCCACCTTCCGCTCCAGGACCTACCCTTACATAGTTCCCACTTCTCCCCACCATCTGCCCCATCCTCCAGAGGGACCTTCCCAGACACCTCCTCCCTGCGTTTGTCCTCACCCGATTCT
>NW_007726430.1:42239-70788 GCF_000696425.1 Galeopterus variegatus
CGGCCCGCTCCCGCAGCGCCTCTGCCTCCTCGCGGTACAGCTCGGCCCGCTTGGCCTGTCCCGACAACGCCTGGGCCTGGGCCGGCGGTGGGCGAGGGGGATTAGGGACGGGAAGGGGCCGGGTTGGAGGAGGCAATGGGACGGGGTGAGGGAGTGTCAGGGAGGGCGGGAACGGCGGGGAGCATCCGAGCGCACCTCCTGGCGGAGTCTTCGAATTGCAGCCTCCAGGCCCTGCACCTCTGCCTGGGAGTCTAGCAGCAGTTCGGCCTTCTCCTCCCTGGAGGGAAGGGGCGCTGGAGGGCGTCTGGAGGCTGTCGACCCCCAGCCCTTCCCAGGCCTGACCCCTCCCGTACTCACCGGGGCTGCGGCCCCGTTCAGGCCTAATCCGCCCCTAGCCTTTCAGGTACCCTTCCCAGCCTGCGCACACTCACAGCTCCTGCCGCAGGCGCCGCAGCTGGGCCTTGGCGTTGGCCAGCTGCAGGGCCAGATGGTGCGAGGAGCCCTCCGCGGGGGACCGAGCAGGAGCCTCAGGCGGTAAGGGGGCGCGCTCCCGCTCCAGCAGCAGTTCTGCCAGCCGCTGTAGTAGATCAGGGAGTCACCCATCCCATGCCTCCCCACATCAGACCCCAGCCCCACACCTGGACCCCAAACCCCCATCTCACCCACACATCTGGGTCCCCCATGCTCCTCCAGTTTCTCAACCTGGGTCCACAATGCCCCTGCTGTCTCCTACCTGGGCCCCCAGGTCACGTTCCCGTGCCAGCTTCGACAGCGTCCCCATCAGGCTCCGAGACAGCATCTCCAGCTCCGGAAGGGCCAGCTCCCCAGGCTCCGGCCCTGCCAGCGCCAGCACCACACCGGCCCCTGGCTGGGTCACCTGAAGGCACAAGGAGAGCAGATCAGTGGAAGAAGGGGGTGGTCGAGGTGAACCCAGGTGGTGGTCCAGTCCCAGGCTGTGGATCTGCCTCAGTACCTCCTGGATGGCAGCGGCCAGCTCGCTCTGGACCTCGAGGCTGAGGCCTTGAATGTGGCGGATGAAAAGTTCCCGGTGCTCACACTGTGGGGAGACAGAAGCGGAGAGGCTGGTGCAGGATCTCCCTCCTCTGTGGCGTAGCCACCCTAGCCTTCCATCCCCCCGGGCTCACCTGCACTGACGCCCCCAACAGCAACCGAAGGATGCCTTCCAGCTCCTCCACCGCCTCTTCTGCAGGGCGCAAGCCACAGGAGGTTAAAAGGGATGGGGACTTGGGGGGGGTGGGTAGAAGCAAGACGGCGCAGTGGGGGCGAGCACCTGAGAGGGGGTAAAACCCCAGCGTCTGGAGGTCTGGGGGTGGCGACAGGATCAGCAGCTGCAGCTCCTCCTGGAGGTGGAAGGGACAGGCGATATGAGAGGGGCCTGCACGCAGGGGGCACCCCGTCTCCACCTTTCCCTCCTGACCCCTCACCTGGTAGAAGTCCCTCAGTCGACCCCACAGGTGGTTCAGGTTCCACACCCGCCAGGCTGCGGGTCCGTCATGACCCCTGACCATCCGAGATCCCCCTCGGGAACTGGGGGCACTGTGGGCACAGGGTGCCATGGGTGAGAGGTGGAACCGAGAACCCACCTCCCTTCCACCAGGCTCCGCCCGTAGCCCTTAGGCTCCTCCCACCACTTGTCCCGGCCCCCTCTGCTCAGGTCCCTTCTCCACTACCCCACCCTTGGTGCCCCTTACATGATGCCCAGCACCCGGAGGAGCAGGGACCCATCGCTGAGACGCAGGAACCTCTTCTCCGGACAAAGGGGCCCCTCCTCCTCCTCCTCTTCTTCCCCCTCTGGCTCCTCTGCCTCCCCCACCAACCCGGCCAGTCCCAGCGCCTGTGGGGGAGAAGAGGCGGTCCGCTGGTGTGGTGGGAGCCTAGTACCAGCAGAGTGACTCCTGAGCCCCTCTGACCTGCCCTAGCGAGCTCCAGCACCCCCTCCTCACCGATCCCCTGAATGCCTCAGGTCCTAGTTCTGAACCCTCTTCCCCTCACCACAGCCCCCTGGACTTGTCCATCCCCCCCATTTGAGCTGCCCCTGCCCTCAGGCCCCAGCTCTGCCCCACCCTCCCCTCAGCCCCAACACCATCCCCTGGCTGCTGCTCACTTCCCCTCTCAGCCCCACTCCCACCTGCCCCTCACCCAGGTGGCCAGGCTGCCACTCAGGAAGTCTCTGAGTCTGGGCCCCTTGCCCCCCTCCATGCCAGGGTCAGGGTGTCAGGGTGTCGGTCCCGCTGTAGCAGCTACACCTGCCCTGAGAGGAAGAGGAAGTCCCCGGGTGGGGGATCCCAGGCCCAGCCACAGACACCCTGTGCAGCTTCCTCCTTCCGGGTCGGGGCAGGCCTGCGCACCCCCAGAGTCTTGTCTCAGCCCCACCTCTCCATCCTGCATCCTCCCAGCATCTCTGGCAGGGCTGGCCCAGAGGTCGGTGGGGGAAGGGTCCACAGCTCTCCTGGATCAATGGGCAACGGTGGGTGAGTCCTGTACCTCTCTGGGCCTTGTTTTTCCAACTCAAACCCCTCCAGGGCCTATACAAGGGCTCTGGGCTTGCATGGCGTGTCTTGGCACCCACATGTGCATCTTCTGATATGCCAGGCCTCATTCATTAGAGCTTCCTTCCCTTTCCCCCAATGTTTCTCAAATTTATCCAAATCAGCCCCCCAACCTGGAAAGCCTGGTTCAGATGCTGCCTACCCCAGAAAGCCTGCTCTGAACCCCAGACAGAGGTAAGCACCTCTCCACATACTCTATACACACTGGACTGAGACAGGGCCATGGACAAGTGACTGCATCTGGCCAGGCCTCCGTTTCCTGTCTATTAAATTAGCAGGTTGGACTCCAGCCTCAGAGGGAGGCAGCACAGTGCTGTGATAAACAGGCTGGGAGGACATCCCAGTTCCCCCACTGGTCACTCCATGGCCTTAGTCCGTTCTTTCATTCACCCACTCTTGGATGCTGAATGCTGGGCTGTAGTAAAAAGCCACACAGTCCCTGGCTCCATGGGATGAACAGTACACTGGGGAGACATCTACCCCCCAAAATCACACACCCAAAATGTTACATGGCAGCTGTACTCAGTTTAATGAAGGGGAGGGGATTGGACCTTGGTGGGATAGTCAGAGAAGGTATCCCGGAGGAGGCATGAGATCAGGGATGAATAGGTAACAAAGCAAAGTGGGGAGGAAGAAAGGGTATTCCATGCAGTGGGAACAGAGTGTGCAGCTTCCAGGCAGCTGGAAGCATGGCCAGCCCAAAGATCAGAAATTATTCATGTTTTATGTATCCCAAGACGCTTTATTTTTCACATTTAACATCTCTGAAGTCAGGTTGCATAGTACAGTTGCTGTCTGGCTGGCTGCAGTCCTGACAGTTGTCAGTGCCTACACGTGCTCACACTTCAAAAGCCCTAGCGTTAAATCCTGCAGAAAGGGTGTCAGCTTGGAGAAAACCCCAGAAGCAAGAGCCAAGCAGGCTTTTAACCCTGAGATCCAAATAGTCGGCACCCCCAAGGGAAAGGGCCTGGGCTTGTCAGCAACACTCCCAAAGCAGAGTTGAAAGTCAGCTGTGCCTGCTCCGCATGATTGCAAAGGTGGCTTAAGAGCTCCTGGCTGTTTTATGGATTGCTTAAAGGGGTCCTGCTCTCTCTAGCTCTCTTGCTGTCTCGGAGGAGGAGGTGGCAGGGTGACAGATATCACGACTCTCAGACCAAAAATGATTCATGGGAGTCAAACTCTAAATATGAAGGAGTTTTCCAAACACGGCAACCAATTTATTTTGCTTCTCTTATCCTTTTTATGTGCACATTGGAATTACATATGATGAAAACCTACATCTAAATCAAACAGCTCTTTCGGGAAATACGAGATAAAAATTCTAGTGATGAAAGAGCCTTGGGACATAGTTAACTGGCAGAATTCGGTTTTTTCTTAGTGACATCTTTCACAATGATGGCATCATAGATTTGATGAAATATGGGGTAATCATAATACCAATCACAGTAAGCGCAGGTTTGCAAAGAGCCAGGCATGGATATAAGTACTTTGCACTTATTAACGTATTTGTTCTGGACTAGCTTGTGAGAAAAGAATTATAGATTATCTCCATTTTACTGAAGAAGAAACTGAGGAGCAGAGAGGTTAAGCAACTTGCTTAAAGTCACACAGCTATTAAGTGGTAGAACCAACTGAAAGAAGGCAGCGGGGCCAGACTGCAAAAAGTAAGGGACACAGTGGCCAAGATGAGCTGGGCCTGACCAGGCAAAGGGAAGCCACGCAGGATTGTGAGCAGAGGAGCGTATGTAGTGGTTAAACTCTCTTGAGACCCATCTGGAAATGGGAATAACCCTCTCAAGAGAGTTGTTATGAGGATTCCGCGAGCCGGTGCCCAGCACAAGCACTCATTAAACGGTCCCTGAAGCGGTCATTATCATCAATATCAATAATATCAAAGGTCCGTTCAGATTTGACCCTCTGTGAATCTTACTCCCATCTGCATGCCCCAGGAGGAATTTCCCAGAAGCACCTGTTCTGTGTCACCCGGCAGGTCCTCCCGGGTTACCCAAGCTTGGTGAGTGGGGCTCACCTCCTGCCAGCTGGGGGCCCCTGCCTTGCTCAACATCTCTGGGGCACACCCTTCCTCGGCCTCAGAGGCAGAAGCCCTGTCACGATTGCTCTCACATCCGTCCCTTGAGACAAGCCTGGCTGCACAGCTGTCCTGTTCTCTGAATCAGGCAGAGGGTGGAGGGGGGTGCAGGGGAGGTTGGGGTGGGGCTTCCTCACCACTGACACTGAGGATTCAATTAGGCCTTGAGGCTCAATTAGGTGTTGAAGGGTCTTCATTAGAGGCTAACAGTGGTCCCTTGCCTTTGTCTAGATTTTTCTTAAAAAAAATTTTATCAGATACATGCACATGATCAAAAATGTCAAACATGCATAAGGGTATAGAGGAGAGCTCAAGTCTCCCACCCATCACTCCCAACCCCCAGCGCCCGATCCGCCTGGCCTGAGGTGACCACTGGGGGCATTTTCTTCTGTCCTTCCTGAGGACACAAGTGAAGCTATGACAAGCAGTTGCAACCACATACACAGCCATGTACCTGCCTTACTTCGCAATATACTAAGCAATTTGTTTCATTTCTGTTTGGAGCCATTAGCCTTGAGCATTTTAACAACTGCGTAGTACTTTACCGTGTTGCCATCTGTTTTAGTTCGTTTTGTGTTGCTATAACAGAATTACCTGAGACTGGGTAATTTAAAAAGAACAGAGGTTTATTTGGCTTATGATTCTGGGACAGCTGCATAACAGAATTACCTGAGACTGGGTAATTTAAAAAGAACAGAGGTTTATTTGGCTTATGATTCTGGGACAGCTGCATAACAGAATTACCTGAGACTGGGTAATTTAAAAAGAACAGAGGTTTATTTGGCTTATGATTCTGGGACAGCTGCATCTGGCACGGGCCTCAGGCTGCTCTTACTCATGGCAGAAAAGGGGCAGGAAGCCGGTGGGTACAAGCAGATCACATGGCGACAGGAAGCAAGAGAGAGAGAGAGGGAGGTGCCAGGGTCTTTTAAACAACAAGCTCTTGCGGGAACTAATAGAGCAGAACTCACTCACTACCCCTCCTCCCCCAGGGAGAGCACGAATCCATTTGTGAGGGATCCACCCCCCTGACTCAATCAGTTTCCAACACTGCCACGTTGGAGATCAAATTTCCACATGAGTTTTGGAGGGGACAACACATCCAAACTTCATCATTCTGCCCCTGGCCCCCCAAAACTCATGTCACTCTCACATACAAAATACAATCATTCTATCCCAACAGTCCCAAAAGTCTTAGCTTGCTCCAGCACCAACTTAGGAGTCCAAAGTCTAGCTGTGAAACTGAAAAACAAAGCCAAATTTATCTACTGCCAAGATACAATGGTGGAACAGACATTGGGTATAGAGCAGAACTCACTCGCTACCCCTCCTCCCCCAGGGAGAGCACGAATCCATTTGTGAGGGATCCGCCCCCCTGACTCAATCAGTTTCCAACACTGCCACGTTGGAGATCAAATTTCCACATGAGTTTTGGAGGGGACAACATATCCAAACTTCATCATTCTGCCCCTGGCCCCCCAAAACTCATGTCACTCTCACATACAAAATACAATCATTCTATCCCAACAGTCCTAAAAGTCTTAGCTTGCTCCAGCACCAACTTAGGAGTCCAAAGTCTAGCCGTGAACCTGAAAAACAAAGCCAAATTTATCTACTGCCAAGATACAATGGTGGAACAGACATTGGGTATACATTCCCATTCCAAAAGGGAGGAATAGGCCAGAAGAAAGTAAAAAGAGGCCCCAAACAAGTCCGAAACCCAGCAGGGCAGACATTATGTCTTAAAACTCCAAAATAATGTTCTTTGACTCCGAGTCCTGCGTCCTGGGCACAATTGAGCATCTGGGCCCCCAAAGCATCAGGCAGACTTGTTCCCACAGCTCTACCAGACACAGCCCAGTGGGCCACGCTGGTGCCTGTGGCTTTTCCAGGCCTGCATTGCATGTTACCACTGGCCCTGAAGTTCTGGGGTCCTGGCAGCAGCCCTGCTGCCTTGGCTCTACTAGACATTTCCCTGGTGGGGGCTCTGACCCCACTTTCCTGCTTGGCATTGGTCTAGCAGATGTCCTCTGCAGTGCCTCCGCCCCTGTGGCAGGTCTCGGCCTGGGCCCCCAGGCTTTTCCATACATCTGGAATCTGGGTGGAGGTTGCCACGCCTTCACTGCTCTCATGTCCTGCCGGCCTGCAGACTTAACACAATGTGGACGCCACCAAGGTTTTGGGCCTCTACTCTCCAGGACTCCTGCACAAATCACACTTGGGGCTGCTCCAGCCGGAGCAGCTGGGATGCAGAGAGCAGGACCTGAGGGCAGCTGCACCCCAGGTCTGTCCTCCAGGATAACTCAGTCCTTCTAGGCCTCATGGTCTGTGATGGGTGGGGCACCCTTCCAGATTTCTGAAATGCCTGCAGGGCTTTCCTCTCATTTTCTCTGCTATTAGCATCTGGCTGCCTCACCACCAAGATAATGTCTTAGCAACCAGTTTATCTGCTTCATCCTTGCATCGTTAGCGGCTCTCTGCTTCTTTACCGCATGGTCAGGCTACAAATTTTCCAAATCTTTACACTCTGCTTCACTTTTTTTTTTAAAAAAGATGACCGGTAAGGGGATCTCAACCCTTGGCTTGGTGTTGTCAGCACCACGCTCAGCCAGTGAGCAAACCGGCCATCCCTATATAGGATCCGAACCCGTGGGGCCATCCCTATATAGGATCCAAACCCGCGGCCTTGGTGTTATCAGCACCGCACTCTACTGAGTGAGCCACGGGCCGGCCCCTCTGCTTCACTTTTAAATTCTGGCTTTACCTCATGATTTTGCCACCATGACTCAGAGTGGGCTCTTAAAAGCAACTATGCAGCTTCCCTAATGCTTTGCTGCTTAGAAATTTCTTTGGCCAAATGCTCTGGTTCACAACTCTTAAGTTCCAACTTCCACAAAGTCCAAGGGCATGGACACAATGCAGCCAGCTTCCTTGCTATGGTGTAGCAAGGGTGATCTTTTGTCCAATTCCCAGTAAGTTCCTCACTTCTATCTGAGACCTCATCATCCGCATGGCCTTTACTGTCCACATTTCTATCAGCATTCTGCTCGCCCCCACATATGTCTCTAAGATATTCCATACTTTCCCTCATCTTTTTGTCTTCTTCTAAGTCCTCCAAACTCCTCCAAACTTTTCCCATTACCCAGCTTCAAAGCTGCATCCACATTTTCGGGTATCTGTATAGCAACACCCCACTCTTTGGTACTAATTTTCTGTTTTAGTCTGTCTTGTGTTGCTATAACAGAAATACCTGAGACTGGGTAATTTATAAAGAACAGAGGTTATTTGGCTCACGATTCTGGGACAGCTGCATCTGGCACAGTCCTCAGGCTGCTTCTACTCATGGAGGAAAAGTGGCAGGGAGCTGGTGGGTACAAGCAGATCACATGGTGAGAAGAAGCAAGAGAGAGAGAGGAGGTGCCAGGGTCTTTTAAACAACCAGCCCTTGTGGGAACTAATAGAGCAGAAGTCACTCATTAATGCCCCCTCCCCAGGGAGAGCATGAATCCATTCATGAGGGATCCGCCCCCATGACTCAATCAGACTCACTCATTAATGCCCCCTCCCCAGGGAGAGCATGAATCCATTCATGAGGGATCTGCCCCCATGACTCAATCAGTTTCCAGCACTGCCACATTGGGGATCAAATTTCCACATGAGTTTTGGAAGGGACAATACATCCAAACTCCATCACCATCCCATCATCATTTAAATAGTCTCCTGTTGACAAATAATTTAAATATTTGCATATTTTCCTATTACTACAGTGCCATAATAACTGGTTTTCTCAGATATCTTTTTCCAGAAGTTTTTAAGGGGGCTCAGTGCCCACTGCTGCCCAACAGGGGGACCCAGGAGGTGGGCAAGACACAGAGAAAGACAGACAAATGACAACACAGTCAGCCAGCGTGCAGCCTCCTCTGTCGGGGGCCAAGCTTCCCCATACACACAGGGCAGGGAGTGAGGAAGATTCCACTTCCCAGTTGTCTTCTGGTTTTCAGTTTTCTAGATAGCCCTGGTCCAACCCCAAAGGCCAGAAGCAGGAGGGCTCTAGGGTTTGTGGAGAAGTGGGAGGCCAGGGAGGCCAGCGCAGGTGGGGGCCCAGGCCAGCGACAGCCCCAAACCCAACAAGGCTGAGTCAAAGTGAGGCTTTCTCCCTGCCTGTTGGGCACCTCAGAGCCCTGCCTGGCCTCTCAGTGGCCTGGCTGGGGTCAAGCTCTCTAACCAGCTGGTTCAGGACCACGGACTCAAAAAACAGACTCCAGGGCCCTCTGGACACATGGCCCTCTGATACTGGGTCTGCAGGGAATCCCTCTTCCCCACCAAAGAGCCTGAGAAGGGATGGTTTCCGCATCCATCATTTTGGGGTGAAAATAGTGGAGCTGGAGTTGGAGCAGAGCAGAAATGCCCAGCAGAGTGGCCCAAATGAGCTGCCTAGGTGGGAGGAGGCAGTGGGAACCCAGAGCCAGGGCGGGTAAAGTCCAGGCCCATCTGCCCAGTGCCCGGCTGGGTGCCCAGTGACTCAGAGTGCAGACCACAAGGCCTAGGTTCCAGCAGAGCAAGGCCTGGCCCAGCCCCACTGCCTGACACTTGGCGAGCTCTCCCTACCTGCTGTCCCAGGGCACCCCCATGCTCCTAGGGGCACCTGTCTTCCTCTCCCTGAGCCTCTAGGCAACAGTGGGACCCGCAGGTACCAATCCTCTTCCAGCAGTCTCCACCCAGTGCAGGAAGAGTCATTCGAAAACACTAACTGGGGCCAGCCCGTGGCTCACTCAGGAGAGTGTGGTGCTGATAACACCAAGGCCACGGGTTCGGATCCCATATAGGGATGGCCGGTTTGCTCACTCGGGAGGGTGTGGTGCTGACAACACCAAGTCAAGGGTTGAGATCCCCTTACCGGTCATCTTTAAAAAAAAATTAAATAAATAAATAAAAAACAGTAACTGGCTCCTTACCCTTCCCTGCTTAAAAACCTCCAGTGGCTTCTGGCACTTTGAAACAAGTCCCCACCGTTCACCCTGACCTCAGCCTTCCTCCCCTCTCTACCCACTCTGGCCATGCTGGTTCCTCAGTCTCTCTCCCACCCTCCCCTCCTTTGCATTTGCTGTGCCCTCAGCCTGGAGCCCCCTCTCGACCTCCCCCCACCCCACCCCAACATGCACACACGCACATACACACCCTCCCCAACACTGACTCCTCACCCTACTTGTCTCACCCCAATGCCCCTTTCTTGCAAAAGACCTCCCCTGCCCAGCATTAGTCCATTTTGCTTTCGCCCTGCACTCTCCCTTGTTGGCTTTGCCAGCTCCCCACTAGAACCAAAGCTCTGGTGGGGTCTTCCAAGACTGCAGTCCAGGAACCAGCGTGATGACGATCCCACAGTAACCACAGGAGCGCCAACATCTGCTGACCGCTCACCTGTGCCAGGTTCAGTTCTAAGCACTTTCCATGTCTTAGTCCCTTAATCCCCTCCACAGCCATAAAATACAGTAACCACAGGAGCGCCAACATCTGCTGACCGCTCACCTGTGCCGGGTTCAGTTCTAAGCACTTTCCATGTCTTAGTCCCTTAATCCCCTCCACAGCCATAAAATACGGGTGCTATTATTATCCCCATTTTATTATCAACAAACTGATGCACAGAGAGGTTAAGTCACTGCTTAAGGCCACACAGCCAGGAAGGGGTGGAGCCAAGATACAAAAGGCAGCCAAATCAATGTTTTTGAACAAGTTAATTCCTATTTCAGAGATTAGAAAAGAGAGGCTCAGAGAGAAATGGGGGTAAATATGGCAAACTGAAAAACCGACTTGGGGGAAAGCCAAGTCCTCAGGCTCTGAGAGCTGCATCATCTCCCTGTCCCCTCCACCCCCCACCCCACTGCCTTGTTGCTGTCTGGGGGCACAGCAAGGCTGAAGTCCAGCACCCAATTAGCAAGTAAGGACCAACCCAGGGCCAGGCCCCACAGGGGCCAGCCGCCCTCGCAAGTAAAGACACACACGTTAAGGACAGCTCTAAGGTACTATTAAACATCCATTGAGCTAGCAAAAATAAATCCAGACAGTAAAACTCGGGTTGGCACACTGTGGAAAGAGAACACAAGCACACATCCCGGGAGGCCCTCAAAACGGCCTCACAGTTTCCAGAGACCAATAAAACCTCTGGAGTCCTTTGACCCAGCACTTTGGCATTTAGGAACACGCCCCAAGGAAGGAGGCCAAAAGCAAACAAATATAGAAATGTCTCTGAAGCCACCACCAACCAAAGTCTGGAGACACCCAGATGTCCACCAAGAGAACCCCTCTGAACTTCAGCTTGTGGGCCATATCCCAACTCTGTCCTTACTACTGCTCAGCCCAGACCTCCCTCACTGTCCTCACATTTAAGTCTTAGCACAGGCTGTTCCCACCTCCTGGAACACCTTTCCCAGCAGGTGCTCACAGGGCATATTCACTGCTTTGCCTGCTATATTCAACGCTGCGTTTCTGGAGCCCAGCACAGTGCCTGGCACAGAGATGAGTCTCAGCAAACAGCCACTGAAGGCAAGACACCTTATGTGACTGTGGGGGGACGCAGGCAAGCAAGCAGAACGCCCGAACATCTGAATGTGCCCTTCATAACTAGGTAAGGATTGCAATGTTTAAAAGAGAGAAGCAAAAAATAAATAAATAAAATAAATAAAAAAATAAAAATAAAAATAAAAAAAAGAGAGAGAAGCAGCTTCGTTTGGAGAGAAGTTACTGAGATTAAAATCCACCTCTGAAAAAAAAATCTTTCTCTAGGACTGGCCAGTTAGCTCAGCTGGCTAGAGCGCAGACTTGTAACACCAAGGTCAAAGGCTCAGTTCCCGGTACCGGCCAGCTGCCAAAAAAAAAAAAATCTGTCTTTATAGTGGTGATGGTTGCACAACTTGGTCAATATGTTAAAAACCACTGAACTCCACACTTTTAAAGGGTAAAATTTTATGATATGTGATTTATACGTCAACTTGAAAAATCAATCTTTGATGAAGCTGAACAGAAGGGACCAGGAAGAAGGAACCAAGAACAAAGACTATTGTCCTCAGCAAATGGGACTGACTAGGGGCCTTGAAGGTTGGAGCAGTTTAGGCAGGAGTAGGAAAGGAAGGGGCAATGCAGGTGGTGAACATTGTCTGGAAGATGCTGGAGGGGAGGAGCTTGGAGGGCCCATGGCTGGGAAATTGGGGTGACTGGAGATCAGGGTTGCAGGGAACAGGGATGGAGTCTTGGAGAGGGGTCACTGGGGAGATGAGACCACAGAGGGATCTGGGACAGCTTAGTACATCGCCCCTCCCAGGCTGATGGGGACACCAGGGAAATGACATCATTCCTTGGGAGGCCACAGAGCTCCCAAAAGTCCCTCTTCTCAAAGGTGAGCCCCCCATGTGGCCCACACTGCTTGTTCTCCACCCAATATCCTTTCCTCCTCTCTCCTTTAGTAATAGAACCCCTGTTTTTTTACTTAGACATATGGCAGCTTGGAATAAAGTTGGTATTTCCCAGCCTCTCTTGCAATTAGTAATACTGTGTGACTAAGTCCTATCTAATGAGACGTAAGTGGAAGTAATATATGGCAGCTTCCAGAAAACCTTCTTAAAAGACAACTAGCATGGGCCTTTTATCTGTTCCCCATTTCTTCCTTCCTGCTGGCTGGACTATGGATGTGATGGCTGGAGCTCAAGCAGCCGAACTGAATCATAAGGTAAAGACACGTTTAAAATGGCAGAGCAGCAAGATAGAAGGAGCATGGGTCCCCAGTAATCGTGCTGCTGCCATACTGGCCCAGATTGTCAACTTTCTGCTGCATATCTGTGAGTTACACCTCTGTCTTAAGTCACTGGTATTTAGGGATTTATGTCACTCTCAAGTATATCTAGATCTAAGTCAGACCCACTGTGGTCAAGTTTATGCTGAAACAATGGGAGCCAATGTCCAGGAAGCTGGGGAAAGGACAGCTTCCTCCTTCCCTGCCTTCCTTCACTTCTTTACTTCTTTCTGAAACATGTGTTGAGTATTTCCTGTGTTCCCTACCCTGAGCAGAGCACCTTACCTGTGTTAAGTAAAAAGACACGATTCCCAGCTCAAGCAGGGAGAGGTGGTACAAATATAAATAACATGGCAGACTGATATGCATGTTTCAAACACCAAGAATCTGTGCATTCACAGAGATGTTACCCAAACTTCTCTAGAAGTTACGCAAACATACACAGGTGCACACAAGTACGCACTTTCTCTCTCTGCCGTCGCTCCTCAATGCCTGTGTGGCCAAACAGGCTACACAGTGGAGAATACGGATTCTTTTTATTTTTTAATAACCATTTATCGAGCACTTATGTATTAAGTGTGCTAGGCGTAGTGCCAAATACTTTGCAGAAATTGTCTCATTCATTCCCCATAACAACCCTGTGAGTTATTCCCACTTCAGAGAGTAGGGAAGTGAGGTCAAGGAAAACTAAATAGCCTGTCCAAGGTCATCCAGCTTCTCGGTAGCAGGTTGGGATTCACACTCTGGTGTTCTGAGTTCAAAGCTCAGTGAACCCACCTTGAGACGATGCCTCCCAGGTGGGGGGCAGAGGTCATTTGGGATTCTTGGAAGGATGCCAGGGATTCCTCAAAACCCTTGAAGACCATGTGGAGATCTGTTCAGCAGCATTTCTTTTTTTTTTTTTTTATAAAGATGACCGGTAAGGGGATCTTAACCCTTGACTTGGTGTTGTCAGCACCACGCTCAGCCAGTGAGCAAACTGGCCATCCCTATATGGGATCCGAACCCGCGGCCTTGGTGTTATCAGCATCACACTCTCCCGAGTGAGCCACGGGCCGGCCCTAAGAGTCGCTTTGAAATGCTGCTGAACAGGGCTGGCCCGTGGCTCACTCGGGAGAGTGTGGTGCTGATAACACCAAGGCCGCGGGTTCGGATCCCATATAGGGATGGCCGGTTTGCTCACTGGTGAGCATGGTGCTGAGAACACCGAGTCAAGGGTTAAGATCCCCTTACCGGTCATCTTTAAAAAAAAAAAAAAAAAAAAGGGGACTCTTGACCCAGGAAGGGGCAGAACTGCTGATGCCAAGTAAAACCCTCAGCCTCCTGGGTTGGAATGGCTGTGGCCTTGGGCAGGTTGGGACAGGTGAGGGAGTTGTATTTGGGCATGTATTGGGTGGAAGTTTCAGGTTATTTTGTTTGTTTAGTTAGTCTTATAACATTGGCTTTTGTCCACCAAAGGCCCAGGAAGGCCACACCTGCCACTGTGCCAGGTGCAGCCCCCAGGCTCCAAGGCCCTCTGGTCCATCCCACTGTGACGAAGATGGCTTCCCTGACAGCAGGGAGCAGCCAGGGTAGCACAGGGTCGCAGGGAAGAGGAATGGGGCAGTGGGGTGGGCTGTTTTACACACCCCCACCTTTGCCCACGCTGACTGAGGCTCCCAGCTGCCCTTGCGGGAAGCTCTACACCTCAGTCCCTCACACGTACAATGAGAAGATTGAGAGCTGGTATCTGGGAGAGAGACGGCCTTTATGCCACGGCCCTCATGGCAATAACAACGTGATCCAGAGTTTGGCAGTGGGAGGAGGGACGGTCAGCAGGCCACCAGGGAAACTAGAGAGGTGTCAACCCCCTGCCCTGCCCCCGCCCAGAATCCCTGAAGGGTGGGAGGTTGTGGGACAAGTCAGCCAAGCTGAGCACCTGGTTCCCCTCCTCCCGAGTGCCCCATCCACATGGTCACCACCATAACCACCCACCCCAGCATGCTTTTAGCTGGGTGGGCCCCAGGACTCACCCTCCTTCCTAATACATTGCAGCCCCCACCTCTTGGACATTACTCTGATCACTGACCCTTCCCTACACTACCCCCCAGAGCCTCTCTCTGCCCCCAGCTCGCCAAGCTGCCCGCAGTAGCTCAGGTATGAATCCAACCTGTCACTGCCCTGTGGAAATCCTTCAGTGGCCAAGGTACCCACAGGGTGGAGGCAAGCCGCTTATCGGCTTAAAGGGCCCTGCTGACCTCCCAGCATCCTCTCTCATCCCAGCCACCCTCACCTCTTTGCTTCCCCATGTGCTGCAGCAGTTTGGGCTGTCCCACCCCTCCATACCTACAGCCATGCTGTCCCCTCTGCCAGGAGCACCACTCCCACTGCCTTAGGGTCATTTCCTCTTAGACACCTTTCCTTGACCTTCTCCCAGACCTCCCAGTGAGTGCAGCCTGCCCTGGCCAGCTCTGTGGGCTGAGCCCTGGTCACCACCAGGCCGGAAGGCACACAGCAGGACAGCACCACATTGTGGCAAAAGCACAGGCTCAAATCCAGACGCCCCCTAAGTGGCGGAGGGGCAGTAACAATGCACACCTCACTGGGTTGTGGAGGGTCATTACCACCCCTGAAGCCCATGGCACTGTGCCTGGCATATAGTATGTGCTCTGCCAGTGTCTGTCTCTCTAGACTACAAGCTCCTAAACTTAGCAGGGACCTGGTAATCACTGCCTGCTGCCATGAACATGGCTTCCCAGGGCCAAGGAGCACAGGTCCCCAGCCCCATACCCTGCTGGTCTCCTGGCTCCCAGCCCCTCACTCCCACCCACTACTGGCCAGGCCTCACCAGATCTTCCCTCCACAGTTCACCTACAGACTCCTCCCTGAGGGAGCCCTCCTGGACTGGACCAGTGCTGCCTACACCAGTGGAGCCACTTCTGCCAGTCAGATAGTCCCAAGGTGCCTGCAGCCCTTCCTGCAACAAGAGTGCTCCCAGAAGGGGTTCACATATGAAAGGATGGGGGGGCTAGAGCTCAGCCCTGGTGGGGGGTTACTAGAGCCAAGATTCCTACCCTGGGGTTTCTGGCCTACACCCAAAGATAAGCACAAAAGGTCACGGTGTGCACAACACTCGTGTCTGCCTGGGCCTTCCCTGTGTGCTTGCTCTGCATGGACAGCTCCTCCCCTGGCTCTTCAGACCACTGGGTCCTTCCCAGCCTCCAGACTGATGTTCAGAACACCTCCTTCAAGAGGCCTTCCCTGACCCCCACTTAATTCAGGATCCCCTATATTCTCTTCTTCAGCCCCTGCCTGCTACCCTCGCAGCTCTCAGTTTATCCTATGACTATGGCATGAGGCCTGGCCCTCAGAGCAGCAGCAATTCAAAACCAAGGAGACAGACGTGAACCAGAGGGTTTATTGTAGAAATCTGGCCAAAGTTCCAACTGGATGGCCCCAGGCCCCAGGGCTAGGCAGGTGAGATAGGAAAGGGTAGATGTAGTCTGGGCTCAGGGCCTCAGAGTTGCGAGATGATGCTGGGGGCCAGGCTGCAGGTAAGGCCTGTGCCATCTGGCTCCACGTTCAGGGCCTTCACTATGCCATTCTCTATCACCATGGAGAACCTGTCAGGAAGAGAGGCCAGCCAGCTATATCAGCCTGGGGCTGGAGGCTGGCAATGGAGACAGGAGAGGAGGCAGGAGCCAGGGCCCCAGGGACATGCCCATGGAGGGCCCTCCCACCTTTACCTTTTGAGCCTTCGATTCCCAAAGAGGGACACCAATGAGTCATCTAATAATAAATCTGTCTCCTGAGAAGAGAGACGGAGAAAAGCGTCAGGAGCTCCCAAAATAGGCCAAGCCCTCCAGGCTGCTCTCCACACTGCATTGGCCCTCCCAGTCCCTGCTTCTAAGGTCTGGTACAAGAACCACCCCGCAGGGGCACTCACCTTCCCAAAGGCTCCAGTGGGGTCAGCCAGGAGCCGAACCTGAGAAAACAGAAAGTAAAGGTCACAAAGAAAAATTTCGGGGCCGGCCCTGTGGCTCACTCGGGAGAGTGTGGTGCTGCTAGCGCCAAGGCCGCGGGTTCGGATCCTATATAGGGATGGCCGGTGCGCTCCCTGGCTGAGCGCAGCACAGACAACACCACGCTGAGGGTTGTGATCCCCTTACCGGTCAGAAAAAAAAAAGAAAAATTTCCTACCAGGCACTGACCCCCTGCAGGCCCCATGCCTTACCTTGCCTTCTGCCTTGTGAGCTCGTCCCCACTCGCTGGTCACAAAGACATCGTTAACACTCAGACATGCCACCACCTGGACCCCCTTGTCCTTCAGAGTCCCAGCCTGCTCCACAAACCCTGGCAGGTGCGTCTGAGAAAAGGAAATAAAGGGCCAACAAAAGAATAATTGCATGTGCTCCTCAGCCCACCCTTCACCTCCAGGACTCCTTACACCCCTGCCTCAACATCACTGATTGCACAATGAGAACTGTGAAAAACATTGTTTTCTTTTTGCCTTGGCTACTAGGAAGCTCAGATCCAAATTTATCCTGTTCATGTTAAGACCATGTACTTCTCATAGGCAGGACTATATGTCTTAGTTACCCAAGTCCCAAGTACCTTCCACAGTGCCTGTCATCCAGCAGGATCAATTAGCGGTGCTGGATTTAATTGCAACATCTTTTTTTTTTTTTTTCCTTTTTGTCTTTTTTTCGTGACCGGCAATGGATCGCAACCCTCAGTGTCGCGCCCGTACCGGACCAGGACCGGCTACGGGATCGCAACCCTCGGTGTTGCTCCCGCACCTCGCTCAGCCAGTGAGCGGCCGGTCTGTATGTGGGATCCGAACCCTTGGCGGGAGCGCCACCGCACTTCCCAAGCGGAGCACTGCAGCAGTGCGCCACCAGGCCGGCCCTGCAACATCTTTTTCATTCTGTTCCTGATACTATTTTTTCACAGCCTCTACTTATTTTTGGAGGCACTGAAATGCTTTTTTTTTTTTCTTTTTTTTTTAAATAAGATTACTGGTAAGGAAGGGGATCTTAACCCTTGGTGTTATCAGCACCGCACTCTCCCAAGTGAGCCACGGGGCCGGCCCTACTGAAATGCTTTTTAACTGTCGAATCATCTACATACTCAGGACTATGTGGAGGACTTAAGAACAATACAAAAGATCCCAATTCCTGATCCTCAGAGGGGGAGGGCCTCACCTTGGAACAGCCAGGGGTAAAGGCCCCAGGAACTCCAAACAGCACACCCTTCTTGCCCTTAAACAGCTCTGCCAGGTTCACCTTTTTCCCTGGCTCCCCTTCAAACACCTCCACAGCGGGGATGGCATCTCCCACCTAGAGGGAATGACTCCAAGGTAAGGGGGGGGCGAAGGGAGAGGGGAGAACCAGAGTCAGAGCCTGGTAGCTGCGCCTGCTGGCACCAGCAAGAAGCTCCAGCCGTGTCAGAGTTTCCAAGGGTTCCTCCCTATCCCCTCCCCTCTCTGCCACCACACCCTCCAGGTTTCAGGGTGGCCCTGCTCCTCGTAAGGGTCAGTTGGTGACAACAGAGAAAAGGCCTCCTTAAGTGTCTCAAAGGGTTGCGTAAACAGCTGCCTAAGTTACAGGAAAGGAGTGGGATAAATGGGCAGAGGGAGGGGACAGAGGGCTGTATGTACATGGGGATGAGAAGGAGACCCTGACATCACGGAGGGAGAGGATCCTGGCCAAGTCTGAGTGTCCCACCCTCACCAAGAGAAAGAGGGAGGGCAGCAGCATGTGGGCAGTTAGGGAAGGGTGTCCTGGCTCCTATGCCCAGGTGGGGTATAACATAAGGAATCTCTTCAAGCAGGAATGATCAGCCTACCTGGAAGAGTGAAGACTTCATAGGGCCAGAGGAGGCAGCCAGAAAGGAAGGAGGGTCAGAGGCGGGAGAGTCTTGGAGGGGCCCAGAGGTTGGGAGTAGGATGGAGAAGGTGGAGGGGAGTCTCAGAAGAGTGTGGGGGGAAATGGGGGAAGGTCCAAGGAGCAGGGGATGGTTCCAGAAGGGAGAGAGACTCAGCGTAAGGGTGAGAACTAGCCACGGGAGGAGGGGAGAATGTCATGGAGTAGAATGAAGAGGACACCAACGGGGGAAGGGACAACAGTTTCAGATGGGGTGGAGTGATGCCCAGTACTATCACAAAAGCATGAGGGACACGTAAGGGGGTTGAAAAGGAGATGGTTCTCCTGGGGCAAAGGAGATGGTTCCAGAAGGTGGGGATGCATGATATTCAATCGCCTGAAAACGGTGGAGACCCGTCGCAGAGTGTCGCAGGGTGGATGTGAGGGCAGACGAGGCAAGGAGGCACGAGGCCCCCAAAACTGGCGAAAACTGTGGGGCAGCCATGGGGTCTTGCTGAGGAGACGGGAGGGACAGACCACAGGAGGGGGCGCTGGGGCGGCGGGGACGGGTCTGGAGGGCAGAAAAGACGGCGACAACCCCCGACGAGCGGGACGGGGGTGGCGGGGAGGCCTTGGGGAATTTGGGAGGAATCGGAGGGTGGGGAGGGTCAGCTGTCACCTTGATCCGGGCCATGGCTGCGGTGGCGCTGCTGAAACTGCGGGCCCCGCCAAGCGCCCACCCTCCTTCTACTTCAAGTCGTCGCCTCGCTGCCGCCGCAGCTACCGCAAACTCAAGGGCGGCCGCACGAGTGAGTCCGGAGCCCGCTCGACGGCCCAGGACGTACAGCACCGCCAGCCCCATGCCCGCCCCGAGCGCAACCACCCCGCCCCCCCGGCCGGAGCCGCCCCAGGAGGCGGGACCTGGCGCGAAGCGCAGCCGCGGGACCGAGCAACAGGCGGGGCCTCGACAGCGCAGGCCCCCGGCCAGCCTCCTCCACTGCGCAGGCGCAGGCTGCAAAGGGCCCGGACGGAGCTTCCGGGTTCTAGGCTTATTTGCATTAGGGGCTGGGTCAGTGAGGCAATTACAAATGGGGCGGAGGCTTCAGCGGCAGTGGAACTAATTTACATACAAGCAGGAGGTGCCGCTGTTTTGATGGGCCTAATTTACGGATTGGACAGTGTTTCCGTTCCTCTACCGAAAGAGAGAGGTGGAAGACAATAGCGTCAGGCGCTTGTGTAGGATTAAAAACATGTTTACTTTCTATTCAGCCAGGACCCCTGCATTGCAGCTCTTTTACATATGATTTGCATCTTACGTAGAATTCGTACCAGTGGGCTTTCGCTCAGCCAAAACCTCTGGGCGTGCGCCGCAGCAACCTCCCGCCAAGACGCTTCCGGTAGCAGCGCGTGACCCTCCCGAGTCTCTCACATACCTCCGCTCCTCAAGCCGAAGTTCCAGGAAGTTCACCACTTCCGGTCCTCTGGCCGTCCAATAGCATAGAACGGAGTGGCCCCGGAAGTGACGCCAGAGAGGGGCAGCGTCTTCCGGTTCCGCCCTGTCGAGAGCTCGTGTGGCGACATGAAGCTGCTCACTCACAACCTCCTGAGCTCCCATGTGAGGGGGGTGGGGGCCCGTGGCTTCCCCCTGCGCCTCCAGGTACTAATCGCGGACGGTTCTTTGCCCCTCTCCCGAGCAGGATAGAGGAGCCAGGGTCTGGTCCCTGCCTAACTAAGCCCCCTCGCCCCGCAGGCCACCGAAGTCTGCATCAGACCTGTGGAGTTCAACGCGGACTTCGTGGCGCGTATGATACCTAAGGTGGAGTGGGCGGCGCTTCTGGAGGCGGCCCAGACCGTAAGGCCCCTCCCCCGCCCGTGCATACCCCTGGAAGGAGGGGGGCGGGCTCACCGCAGCCCTGTGTACCGGGCATCCCTGGAGCCCGGCTTGAGGCTGGGGTTCGGGCGTGTCCAGAAATGATTTAAGCCTATTGCCCACAGCTGCACCTGGTCGACGTGCCCAAAGAACCGATTGAAGGGTATGAGCGTGATGAGAAATTTTTGAGGAATATGCACCACGTGCTGCTGGAGGTGAGAACCGGCCCATCACTTGTTTCCCCGACCACCTGCGTCCCGCAGAGGCCGCCGCTGCTCAGCTCTGTTCTCCCAACCCCCTCCCCGCTGCAGGTGGATGTGTTGGAGGGCACTCTGCAATGCCCAGCGTCTGGACGTCTGTTCCCCATCAGCCGCGGGATCCCCAACATGCTGCTGAGTGATGAAGAAACCGAGACTTAATTATGCCGGGCATCACTTTTTCATTCTGTGACCGTTTATATGTTTATGTATATCTGGTTTACTAGTTCTGTTATGTGTATTTCCGAACCCTTAACCCAGTGACACAGAACACAGTGTTCTGGAGCTCTATAGTATATATTTTTTTCTCATTAAAGGTTCAAAACCAAAAGCGGTTTTTCTTTGCAGCAAATATACATTAAAATAGAGTCTCTGTACAGCCAAGAGCTCTGGGCCCTGGCTTGCCCCATGTCCCTGCGCCTCCCTGGCCAAACCCAAAAATAAATATAGTGTTATTGCTCTGCAGGGCATAGAGGCAGTGCTCTCCCCACCCCCTGAGAAGGCTGGGTGGGAGCTGATGGGGGACCCTGGCCACCCCAGAGGTCCAGGGGCTGGAGCCTGCTTGGAGTTATTGCTTCAAGGGGGGGGGCACTAATGCCCAATGCAAATGATGAGGAGAGGAGCGAAGGGGGCAGGGGCCTTTGCTCTCCAAGTCCCCCTCTGCTCAGGAGAGGGGGTCGGATTAAGCAGCAGCAAAAGCATCACCCATTGGGAGACTGTGGCCTCCATCCCCTTCCCTCCCTGAGATCAGGCTTCTGCCTCCCACACATCCCCTGCAGCCCCCTATGGCTTCCGCAAGGCCCCCTACACTCTGGGGGCACGTTATGGCTTGCAAGGGGCAGCACTGCCCAGAGCCTGGGCACACACGTTTCCAGCTTCTGACACCCCTGAGTGGGGAGGGGAGGGCGTGGGGCCTGCTCCCAGGGGCCAATGGCATTGCCCTGGCCCTGCCAGCAGGCTGTGGCTCTGCCCAGACCCCAGCTCTGCCCCCTTGGGGCTGACCCCCTGCTGGGCAGGTCCTGCCAGCACCCCCACTTGTCCCACCCCTTGCCTCAGTCCATCATGGCCTCAAGCATTTCCAAGAACAGCTTGTGCATGGGCACCTTGCCCTCCAGCTTCACCCCATAGAAATGGGCCAGCACTTTGCCCGCTGTCTGACGGAGGAGTGGTAACGTGAGCAGCAGCCTGCCTGCCCGCCGCCGCTCAGCACCTCCTCCAGGGCCGGCCCGGCCAGCTTCATACTCCAGCAGGGCCTCGTGCAGGGCTTCTCGCAGCTGCTCCACAGCCTCAGCATCTTCGATGTGCACGGAGTCTATAACCAGAAAGGGAGAACTGTTGGCCTGGGCCATCTCTGGAAAGGGTAGAACCCACATCTGCTTGGGCCCTGCCAGATGGGTCCTAAAGATGAGCCAAGTGGATTTGTCGATTGGCTGACTGAAGGGCACTACTCATGGCTCCTGCCCATAAGCCAGGGCAGGCTTTCTTTCTCCCTCAACTATGGCCACCTCTTGTCCTCCCCACCCTCCCCCCACTAAACTCTTTACCTTTCCACATTAGCATGGTACTAGGGCTCAAAATTCTGTGTGCAGTTCAGGGCTGCCCTTGGCTTGCTTTGTGACTTTCGGCAAGTCATTTTTCTTACCTAAGCCTCAGTTTTCCTTATCTGCAAAGTGGGACTGTGCCACCATCATAGAGTTAAAAACTGGAGGGTCTTATGGAGAGATCTGTCAGTGCCTGCCCCAGACTCTCACCCGAATTTGCAAGGGCCAAGGCCTTCAGCAGGACATACTCCTCTCGCTCCAGCCGTAGGGCCTGTAGTCGCCGCACCAGTTGCAGCAGGGCTGCCCCCAGTTCCCCCAGGCCAGCTGCCCGTGCCCCCTCTTCATCCAGGACCAGGTCCTCAGCAAAGGCCAGCTCATCCTGAAGTGGCAGTGAGCGCTGGGCCACACCCAACACCAGTACCTCCATCCACACGCTCTGCAGTACTGACATCTGGTCAGACAGCGACAGTGACGAGAAGCCTGGAGGGCAGTGGGGGGCAGGCCTGGCTGAGCAAATGCAACAGAACCAGGCATGGCCTGGCTATTCAGGGAAGCCCCAGGTCTCCTGGGTCCTTTACCTGGGATACTCTTGGCCCAGCTGATGGTGACCACGATCTCTCGGTCAAAGAGGTCACAGAGAGTAGCCACAGCTGGGAGGTGTCCATCAGGGCCCGCAGGGTCAGGCATGGCATACAGCTTCTCAGGCTCGACCACCAGCAGGTGAGACACCAGTGCATTCACCGGGGCTGCAGCAACAGTTGGAGGACTCGAGTCGGGAGCATTCATCCATCAGGCCCCACAGGCCCTTCAAGGTCAAGCCTCTTCCCAGTCAGTCCCCTGTGACCTTCCTCAGTAGCCACTGGCCAGCCAGGCAAACACCTCTCTCCAAGGAAGAGTGCTCACTATCTCCCAGGGAAAGCCAGTCCATTTGTGGACAGGCTCTGGGTATTAGAAAACCCTTCCCTGTTCCCAGTTGTACTACTTTATGACTGACGCAGGAAAACGCATTTTCACAAATAATTCTTGGTGAAATGAATAAGTGAATAGATGAAGGAAATCTGGGTCGTGGTGCCCAAGATAACTACTGTGCTGAGTGAATGATGACACACAGAGGCTCCCGTGTCCTAATCCCACCCCAGCCCTAGAGCTGTAGGGCCTCAGTGTTCTCACCTGTCTTCCTGGGGCCTCCAGCTACTGCCAGGGGGCCAGCAGGAAAGGGGCCTGGGAAGGGCAGTGGGTCCACCTCTGGCCGACGCTTGTACTTCTGTCGCCCACCCCGGACGCGGTCCAGGCGCACCCCTTGAATTGCAGGAAAGGACTGTGTCCATGGGGCTGGGATGGGCTTGTTCTGCAGCACTGTCCTTCCCAGTGCATTCACCAGAACTTCCCAGGCTCTGCCCCACCCGGCCCCGTGCACCCAGCCCCTCGGACCCCTGCCCAGCGCTCACCCTCCTTGAGCATGCCCACCCGCAGGCACTTGGTGAAGCGGCAGGCCTGGCAGGCCTTGCGTCTCCGCTTGGTGATCTCACACTCATTGGAGGCCGGACAGCTGTACTCGATGCTCCCTGCCAGGAAGAGGCAGGGCTCCAGTGGCGGCCTCCCAGGGCCCAGAAGGGGCCCAGCTGACAGAAGAGCCCTGACTCGCCCCAGGCAAGCACGGGTCTGGGGGTACGGGGAGGAAAGGGAGAGCAGGATGCCATGAGCAGGGCAGGGAGGGGAACGGCCGCTGGGCGGGGGGCCCCAAGCCTCTGGTCAAGCCACATCTCTGGGCCACACTGCCTTCATCTATTCTTTTCAAGGGGCCACAATGACCTCTACACTGCTAAATCCAATGGTCAATTACCAGTCCTCATCTTACTTGGCCTAAAAGGAGTATCTAACACCATTGATCACTTCCTACTCCTAGAAACATTTAAACACTTTCTTCTTTTGCGTCTAGGACACCACATTCTCCTGGTTTTCCTCCCACCTCACTGGCCACTTTGTGGTTTCTGTGCATCTCCCTGAGCTCTCCCACTGAAGAACTCCAGGGCTGTCCTCGGACCTCATACCCACTTATTCATTCCCATGGTGATCTTACAGTCGTGGAGCTTTCAAATTTGTATCTCTAGCCTAGACCTGCCCTGAACCCTAGACTCTTGTTTCCAGCTGCCTCCTTGACATCTTGCATGTCTAGAAGGCATCAAAAACTTAACATGTCCTAAATGGAACTGAGATCTACCCTCCAAAGCCTGCAACCCCACTTGTCCGGCTGCTCAAGCAGAAAACTAGGCAGCGTCTTTGATTCCTCTCACACCCCACATCCAGCCCATCCACAAATCCCAGTGGGCTTTACCTCTTCATATGTCCAGAATCCATCTCCTTCTGCCCCTGGCAACTGTTTCCACCCTTAACCCGAGTCACTGTCACCTCTCATCTCACGGGCCTCCTACTCTGCCCCTTCCTCTTTCAATCTATTCTCAACACAGCAGCCAGAGGGATCCCATTAAACCGACATCAGATCCTGTGCCTCCTCCGCTCAAAGCCCTCTTCCAATGACTTCCCTTCTCAGAGTACAAAACAAAGTGAACCCGCAGCCTGCAATGCCTGCACCCCTGCTCCCTGTCACCTTTTTGACCTCTGCTCCCTCCTTTGGTCTCCTCCACAGTCCTCAAACAGGCCCTGCCTCAGGGCACGCTGCTCCCTGCCTAGAGCTCTGGTCCCAGCATCCACACAGCTCCTATACCTCCTTCAGATCTCTGCTCATTGTCCCTGGCCACGCTGTGACGCCAACTCCCCCTCTGCAGATGTTTCCTTGGCCTCTGAACTCTGCTTTAGTTTCACTTCAGCTTTCAGCACCATCTAATATGCTACATATGTGCATATTTATCTTGTTTATTATCTGTCTGCCCACTTCAGTCTCAGCTCCACCAGGGCCTGGACTGTTTCCAGCACTAGTAACAGGATGTAGTAGTCATTGGTGGCCCTCCCAGCCTCAAAGTGCTACTACCTCAAGGACCAAAGGACACAACCAACCAACAGGACATTAGCATGTTTCTCCTCAGGCTGCACTTTCTCCTATACCCTACTTGGCTTCTGTGCTCAGCTGTAGACACCTCCTCAGGGAAGCCCTCCGGAGCCCCAGACCCAGACCAGTCCCTTGGCATACACATACAGTGCTCCTCGCCTTCCACCACAGCTGTAATGGGATAACTCTATGCAATTCACTGCTTCCTCTCTCTCCCCTCTGCTAGCATGTAAACTGCACTGGCCAGGGCAGCAAAGCTCATGTTTGTGAAGAACAAAAGCTCTGGCTGCCATGTACCAACTGTGCGACCTTGGGCGAGTCCCATACCTAACCCCTGAACCCAACCCTCAGTTTTCCCAGCTGTAAAACTGGGATGATAAAAATCATACTTACTGCAAAGGCAGGTTGCAAGAATTAAGAGGGTTAATATGGGTAAAACATTTAGCATGGTTCACAGCACCTAAGTGCTCAATAAAAGACTACTATTTATAGCTACCACTCAATAAATATTTGTCAAGAGTCAGCAAAGAATGAAGGGTTCCCGGGTGGGCAGGAGACATCTGCACCAGAAGCTGTTGGCTCATTGGTCTTCTGGGCCAGAAGAGAGCACAGACTTTTAGACCAGTGAGTTTCAGCCAAGTCAAAACTCCTTGGCATGTCACAATCAGTGGTGAGGCATCTGTCCGAAGTTCAGTTATTAGCAATAAGCAGAGGCAGCAGTCTGGCATTTAAGAGCTCAGCTCTGGACCTAAACTGACCCAAGTTCAAATCCTGGTTCTGCGATATTCTACCTGTGAGACTTGAACAAAATTTCAAAAACCTCTCTGAGCCTTAGTTATGAGAAACGTGCTGACACCTTCCAGCATTGCTGTTGGGAGCTAACAGATCATAAAGGTAGAAGGGCACCTTTCTTAAGGAAGTGCCTGGCTCAAGGTAAGCACTCAAACATTTTTTAAATTATACATGTTATAGACTCAAAGTAACCGACAGATATGTGAAAACATAAATATTAGGCCCAGGACTGGCTGGTTAGCTCAGTTGGTTAGAGCGCAGCCCTATAACACCAAGGTCATGGGTTCAGATCCCAATACCAGCCAGCTGCAATAAAATAAAATAAAAATATCAGGCCCATCCCAAGAAATGCTTGCATCAGCATCTTGCTCACTCCCTCGAATTTTGATATGCTTTCCTAAGTGACAAAAAAGACAATGACTTTAAAAGCAGGGATGCCTAATAATCTTTTTAAAGTCAAGCGCTAAAATATGAGGTAGCTGGTCTCATACCTATAAAAACCTGCCTAGCATTAGTGATGCTTTGGGGAAATCAAGAAAAGGGGGTTGTTCTCAAAAGCCAATTAAAAAAAAAAAAAGAAAGAAAGGGGGGCTGTTCTATGCTGAAATCTTTTTAAAGTCAAGCGCTAAAATATGATGTAGCTGGTCTCATACCTATAAAAACCTGCCTAGCATTAGTGATGCTTTGGGGAAATCAAGAAAAGGGGGTCGTTCTCAAAAGCCAATAAAAAAAAAAAAAGAAAGAAAGGGGGGCTGTTCTATGCTGGAGAGAGGTCAGCAGTTGCCAGAAGTAAGAACAAAATTTGGGAACAGGCAGAGGCTGCCTTGGAGTTTTTCAGAGCCACCGTCGAAGGTGCTAGACCTACAGTACCCAGAAACCCGGGAGGCATCCTGAGTTCTTGCTCATATCCCACTCCAATCTATCAATACATCTAGTGGCTTTATCTAATTTTCAAAGGAAAGAGTTCCTGGGAGGTAGAAGGGCCTAGAAACATGAGACTGCCAACCTCAAACAGTGCCATGACAGTCTGGGGACCTACTGCACGCAGCAGTGTAACACTGGGTGGTGCTGGCCCCAAAGGGTACAGGGCAAAGGGCACAGGAGTGGGGTGCAGTGGGGGCTCACCCTGGATGGTCCTCTTGAAGAAGGCTTTGCAGGCCTCGCAGGATGCCACGCCATAGTGGTAGCCAGAGGCCACGTCCCCACAGACCAGGCAGAGGCGTTTGGGCAGGGAGCTGAGCACCAGCTTCCCACCACCCTGCTCGCCAGGACCAGCCCCCTCCCCATCCTCCTCCTCCTTGTGGCCTGGGAGGCAGCGGGTGGGAGCTGGACCAGGGGCCAGGGCCACAGGGGGCTCAGTCTCAGTCTCCGAGGAACCCTTTGGACTGTCGGGGCTGGCTGGCTCTGCCTTGATGTAGAGAGGCTCAATGCCCACCACCTGGCTGGACATGGCGCTGGTCACCTGCAGGGAGAGACCCGTCAGGTCGCAAGGAGGCACTGGAATGGGGGATGGAGAGACATCCTGCCACATGGGTTGTCCAATGCTGGGCCCGGGGCTGGGCTTCCAGGCTCAGCAAGGGGAAGGGAGGAGGGACAGAGTCCAAGGAATGGACTGCCCATGAAGAGGGGACCTCAGCTGTTGCCATGGGAATAGAGTCACCAAGAGCTCCAAGGCCAGTAACTGATGGCAAGTCTCCCACTTGGGAACCTGGGGGAGATTTGGAAAACCCCTACTCCCACCCAGGCCAGGGAGCAGGGTAACCTTAGCCCCTGGGCAAACTTCAACTCCATCTGGAATCCGTAGCCAGAAGTAGGATACTGCCCAATTTTCTCCAGATGGTTGGGGGTGCTTCAGTGATCTCCGTCTCATCTGGGTGTTCTCCATTCAAGAGCACACTGAGGCACACAGACCCAAAGGCAGCTGATGGACTCACATGTACATTCACACCCTCACACGCTCCCACTCACCTGAGTTCTCAGGTGTCCTCACATGCCCACTCATGCTCACTCTCTGCTGGGGACTTTCACAGCCACACAGTCCTCCTGAAGGGTGCACCCCATAAACAAACTCACACTCAAGGCTCATGATCACACACTCACACTTACACTCTCACCAAGTCCCCACATTCAGACTCTTGTGAAAACATCCAGTCTTTCACACCTGACACACCGCCCCCCTCCTGCCCCAGCATGCCCAGCCCCAGCCACACCGGCGGGCGCGGCTCCACCTCCCTGCACCCCGGCCTGCACGTTCACTCTTACACTCCTACTGCCGCAGAGTCCTCCACCTCCCGGGGCGCCCCGCCCCTCCCCCGACCTGCGCACACCTATGGGAAGTTGTCTAAAGTTGCTGCGCCTCCTCTCCCCCTCCGCAGCGGGGAACCTCTATCAGGTTATCAGGAAGTAAATGGGGAGAGCCAAGGAGGAAGTTCTCCCCTGCCGGTGTGATGACCTTTGACCCAGAGAGGAGGGTGGCCCAAGGCCCCTTCGAGCGCCCCCACGTGGTCTTCGAAGCCCCTTCCCCGACTGAGAACCTTCCCCATCTTCCACCCCGACCCGCCCCTGGGACTTTGGCATGCTCCGAGCGCCGGATTGAACCCTGCCCCGGGGCTGGATTCAAGGCCCAAACCTGACCTGGGCCAGGACCCGCAGCTCGAGCCGAGCCCGAACCCCAGCCTGACCCAGGCCGCCCATCAGGACCCGGACGCGGGATCGGGACCCTGACGCCGTATGGCTCCCGACCCGGTCCCGACCGTGATCCAGGCCGACTCCAGAGCCGGCGCCCGCCCGGATCCCG
>NW_007726430.1:71515-82336 GCF_000696425.1 Galeopterus variegatus
GGGCGGCGCCTGCGTGCCCGAACAGGTCGGGGCGGAGCCGGCAAAGCCAGTGGGCGGGCCTTCGCGAAGGTCCCGCCCCCTGCCGCCGCGGCGCACTTGTGTACGCGGCCGCCGAGGGGGCGGGGCGGACGGGAGACGGTGGCGGGGGCGCCTGGAATAAGCGCGGGAGAGGCTGGGGCCGGAGCGCTCTTTCGTAACGGAGGCGGGGCGCGCTGTGCGCGAGAGGAGCGGGAGGGGTCGCTCACAGACCGCAGCAGAGGGGCAGGGGACCACATGCATATGAAAATGAAAGGGCGGGACCAGCGGAAAGGCTGGAGTATTTGCATTTGCTTGAGGGGCGGAGCCTATCACTCCCTCGCCAGGGGGAAGGTGCTGCCCCTTTTCCTTCTCCCCCTTCCCCCAAGGTAACGCCAACGGGTCACTTGAACTGCAAACCCAATATTCCTGCAAAGCTGCAGAACTCGGGGTGGGGGAAGCAGACCTAAAACATGTAAGAAGTCCTGGAAGGCGAGGCAGATACGGCCCGGACGGAGAAAGCTCAAGGTCACTGCGGTGACCGAATGAAGGTCACGGGAAAGGGCGGGGCCACGTGCGTCCGCCTCACGCGGTCAGCCACGCACTGACTCACGGACCTTGCTCAGACTCTTTTATTTCTCTAGGGCTCAGATTGCACGAGGATGGGGTAGGGCTGGGGTCTGGGGACCGGACAGGGCTTGGGGCTGGGGTCGGGCCGCCGCTCGAGCCCACAGAGGTGCTCTTAGTGCACTTTGACATTCAGCCTCTTGTTCCGGCGCCTTCGGAGCGCCTCGATGTATCGCTGCAGCTCCTTGGTCATGAAGTGTTCCCCGCCGATCGCCGACTGGTAGCCTAGGAGGAGGGCAGAACTCAGCTCAGGGCACTGAGCGGAGGCAAGGTCTCCCCACAAGCGGGCGCTGCATGTGTGATTCGAGGAACCGCAGGTGATTTGGGGTGGCAGCAGAGGTGGGCGCTCGGGTCTGTGTCAGCGTGGGGAACTTTGCATCACCAGGGTGCTGAGTGTTAAGGTAGAGGATGGATGAGAACAAGACCAGAGAAAATGTTGCCGGCCTGAACTAGGGCGGTGGTAGCGAGCAGCTTTGCGGCCATCTCCTGGACCACACACTCTAAGCCATCAGCTGGCCCTTTCTCTCCACTGGACGTTCATATCATAAGCAGGAGAAGTTTACCCAAAAAATCCACTGCCAAAGGGCTCCTTACAGCTCCCCCACGCGGGAGGGAGCAAGGCTACACAAAGGCTGTCATCCCATTGGGCAGGTGGAGAAACAGCTCAGAAAAGCTCCATCAGATGGAGGGGGCTGGGCTATAGCTGGAGCCCAGGCTTCTGACAGCCACCCATGCTCTCCCCACTGGGCCTTCCTGTGCTCAGTCCCTTAACTTTTAACTTTTGTGGGGCCCTTGGAATAATTGTAAGTGCTTAGGCGATCCGACAAGGCATACACATCCTGAAGCCCCACTCTCCCGGGCCCAAGCCCTGCAAAATCCACCAGGATCTCTTGTGGAAGCTGGGGTGGGGTGGGATGTTGGCTCACTCTGAAGGGCTTTGGTGAGGATTTCCAGAGCTTCATTCTCCATGAGTTCCATCAGGGGCAGCGGCAGCTGGAGAAGCAGCAAGAAGCTGCAAGAGGCTCAGGCGTCCAGTCCAGGGGACCCCAGTTCTACCTGCAGCTGAAATGCCCCCCTTGCTCCCAGCAGCCCCAAGACCCCCAACCAGCTGGACCTCCACCCTGCAAATGACCCCCACCCTCTCACTCCCACAACTCCAACCTACCCATCCCCCACCCTACTAACCCTCCACCCCCAGCCCTGTCTCCCTGGGCCCCTCCAACCCTGTTCTGCTGTTCTGCCCAGTAGGCTCGATGGGGGGTGTACTTCGGGATATTGAGCGATGACATTGAGGAAGACTTTTCTGGGAGAAGGAAAAAGAGAGGTCAGTCATCTGCAGACTTCTGGGTTTCTCTGGAGCAGAGGAGATGTATGAGTAGGCACATGGGAGGAAATGGTGTTCAGAGACCAGCTCCAGGTGCTGCCTTAGTGGGAGGTAGTATAGAACCCTGGTTACAACTCTGGGCTTTAGAGTCCCACCCACCTGGATTCCAGTTCTGACTGCCCCACTGTGGGAGACTTAAAGCCAGTCACTGGGGCCGGCCCGTGGCTCACTCGGTAGAGTGCGGTGCTGATAACACCAAGGCCCCGGGTTCGGATCCCACATAGGGATGGCCGGTTCGCTCACTGGGTGAGCATGGTGCTGACAACACCAAGTCAAGGGTTAAGATCCCCTTACCGGTCATCTTTTAAAAAAAAAAAAGCAAAAGAGTATACAACTTTCTTTATAGATTAATGTGTCCCCAGTTAAACATGCATCTTTTGAAAAATTATTTGCGTGTCAGTAATTATATTTATTCAGATGAAATTGTTTATATGTCAAGTTCACAAGAAAATGCTTCCAGTGAGATAGTATTTACAACTTTCCTTTAATTTCTTAGAAGTAATCGTTTTTACATTTAACTTCTACAAGAGTAATATATTCCTTTATAGATTGATTTGTCCTCAGTGCAAAAAGCATCTTTTGAAGAATTATTTCCATATGTCAGCAATTATGTTAATTCAAATGAAATTATTGCTGTGTCAAGTTTGCAAGAAAATTCTTCAAATGAGGTAGTATTTTCGATTTTTTCTTCAATTACTAATTTTGTTGTATTAAATACTTTGTATGTAAAATACTTTAAGAAATCTGT
Source organism: Galeopterus variegatus (assembly GCF_000696425.1). Classification (NCBI taxonomy): domain Eukaryota; kingdom Metazoa; phylum Chordata; class Mammalia; order Dermoptera; family Cynocephalidae; genus Galeopterus; species Galeopterus variegatus. Next base: position 74,290 of record NW_007726430.1, read on the forward strand.
AACTCAGTTGAGGCAAACCTCATCTACATGTGTGTCTTCATCTGTAAAATGGGTTAATAAAAGTGGCCCATCCATTGTGGAGGCTGTGAAGTTTAAAGGGGATAATGCAAGGGAAGCCCCGTGCCTGGGACATTAGCAACCATTCAATATGCGGCAATTGTTATGTTAGCGGTTCCAATTCCCTGATGAAGGGGTTGGGGGGTGCGAAGAGGGAGAGGCAAGTCCTAAACAATGCCCCGCATGTTAGCTGCGTTGTTAGAGCCTGCTGTTGTAACACCGAGATTAAGTGTTGGGATCCCCGGACTGGCCAGCCACCAAAAAAAAACAACCCAAAATAGTAGCCAAAGACTGAGTAAAAGAGATACCTCCTCAACCAGAGCAAATCCTCAGACAGAACTAACTCCCTCCTTTTCTCAACTGGCCCTAAGATTCCATGAAGAACGCAGGTGCTACCGCGCTGCCTCTGCGCGTTTCGTGCGCGTCTCAGGCTCGCGGTGCCGAGAGAGGCCGGTAGGGGGCGCTCCAGGAACGTCTGCTTGGTTTAAAGCGTGAACGTTTCGCTCGGGCACCTCTCAGGGAATCCTAGAAACTTGGATCCTATCAGCTTCCCCCCGTTTAACAACATCGGAAATTGAGGCCATAGCCAGCCCCCTGCCCTGTGGGCGCCCACGGCCTGGCGAGGCCACACTGACCAGACTCGCTCTTGGAATCGTCGTCCCCCTCTAAGAGGTTTTCCAGGGAGCCACCGCGGTGCAGTTCCCGCTCCAAAAAGTTGCGCTCGTCCAGGTCCCCTGGACTGAGGTTGAAGTCCTCTCCATCGTCCTCCCAGAGATCCTTCTGGTCGGACCACCTGCGAGTCTTGCTCACTCCGCCTTCCCCGTCGAAGTCCTCGCAGACGCCGGCCAGCGGCAGGTTCAGGTGTGACTGCGACAGCGTGACCGTGGTCCACAGGTTCCGAATGTCGTTGCTGTGCGGGCTCGCCCTGTCTGAGCCACGGCGGTCCGGTAACTCGGGCGACACCTGTGGGCCACATACAACGAGGCAAACCAAGGGTCGCGGGGAGCTGGGGCGGGAGGGAAGAGCAGGCTGGGGACGGGGACCCTGAGCCGGGCCGCGCTCTCTCATCCCCACCCCCAACCCGCAATATCTATGCTGGGGCTGGAGTCGCACGTCCCATCTTGGCCGATTCGGACGCCGGACCCTCCCCGGTCGCCTGCAGGCACACACGCGGGCCTGAGCACAGCCGAGAGGGCCGCTACTTGACCGACACGGGTGCCCAAGGGCCCCCGACCTGGGGGTGTCACAGGAGGCCAGACGTGCCCCTGCGGTGGCCCACGGACAGCACTCCCACCCCGCTCGCGTCCCCGGAGCGCGCACGCCCGCAGCGGTGCAGACTTTTCGTTTATTGATGCAGACTTTGAGGCACAGTCGTGAGGTGTTGTGAGGGACAGCCCTGGGTGGGACAGCGACACAGAAAGCCTCGGGGGTCTGAAAATGGATGGCAGTGAGGAGAGGGCCAGGGGCGGGAGGTGGTAGGTAGGTAACCCGTAGCCTCCAACCCAGGCTTTAGTGGCATCGGAAGAGGGCTCTTTGGTCAAACAAGCCGAGCATGCCGGGGAGAGGGCAGGAACGAAGCCCTCTGAGAGGCCCTGGCCGGGGGTCTGTCCCTACACCGGCGCGCCTTGGTCTCGGGGCCGCCCGGGGGCCCGGGGCCGCGCAGGCTTCCTGGAGGGGTTGGGGCGGCGGCGACCCCGCGGCGCGGGAGGCAGCGCACAGCCGCGCTCGCTCTGCGTGTCCGAGGACTCGTCGATAAAGGCCAGGTTCTCGCTGGGGTAATCCAGGGCTGAGGCCGTGGGCGGGGAAGGCGGCTCGACCTTCTCGGGGGGTGCAGGGGACCGCGGCCTGCTGACCGGCTGCGCTGGACAGGGCGGTGGAGGCAGGAGTGGCTTCTCCTTCTCTGGCGGCGGGGCAGTGGGCCCGGCTCGCTGGGTCACCCGTGCGGTCACTGTGCCAGTCCAGCTGGCAGCCTGCGCCGTGAGGCCGCCCATCTGCGCAGGGAGGAGAAGCAGTCCTCGACCTGGGGTCCTCGACCGCCTCCGCAACCCCGGGAGCCTGCCCGTTCACCAATCAGGCATCAACCCTCTTTTCCTCCGGGTCCTCCAGCCTCAGCCAGCCGGAGGACGAATGGGCTCCTCATCGCCTCAGCAAGCTGTCCCCTCCTCCATGAGCACCGAAGTGCCCCCTTCTCCAGGAGCCTTCCTAGAAAGCCCCAGTTTTATTTCAGCTCTCCCTCCAGTTTACAAACTAAAATTGTATCCGTTCTTTATCTGGAATTCACATTGAACTGGGCTGTCTGCTTTGTTTTTTGTGGGGGGTTTGTTTTGTTTTGTTTTGTGTTTTGTTTTTTGCTTTGTTTGTTTGTTTTGTTGGGGCTGCTGGCTGGTATGGGGATCCAACCGTGAACCTTGGCGTTATCAGCACCACACTCTAACCAACTGAGCTACTCAGGGAGCCCTGTCTGCATTGTTGTTGTTGTTGTTGTTGTTGTTTAAAGATAACCGGTAAGGGGATCTTAACCCTTGATTCGGTGTTGTCAGCACCACGCTCTCCCAAGTCAGCCACGGGCCGGCCCCGTCTGCATTTTTATTTGCTAAATCTGGCAACCCTATCCATGAGGGCAGAGGTGGTGGAATCACCGCAAACCTGAATTTACCCCTGTCCCTGGCAGGACACACACAAGGAGGGGCTCACTCAGTTCTTGCCTTGAGGAGTGCACACTCCGGTAGGAGTAGCGGGTAGACTGGCCAACCCGCTGCTAGGGTACAGAGCATTTGCGCCACAGCGCAGGTGCAGCGCCAACCCGGGGCGCATACCTCTGCCCGAGTGCGGCGGGACACTACTCGCAGCCAGTTCCCGATGGTGGTGAGCACCGAAGCGAAGTAGGCCAGGCCAAGCAGGATCCAGAACCACACGAGCGGCTGGTAGGCTGGATAGTCCTGCTTGGGGTCGGCGCCTGGGATACCACCAGGGAAAGTGGAAAGAAGTTGACTGTGGGGCAAGCCTGTGAGCCACTGCCCCTCTTCCCAGCTAATCGAGAGGACCCGCCTTCCCCAGGATAAGGACTTCCCCAGGATACTCCAGCGTGCATGAGTTGAAGGTGTGCAAGATGAGAGTATGCAAGAAGGGGTGTTCACGAGCAAGAATGTGACACGTGTGAGGGGTGCGCTTAATATATGCGTGAGCATGCATGGAATGCAAGCATGCAAAAATGTAAGTGCATAAGGTGTCACATGCGAGCGAAAATGTAACGATGCATTCCAGGATGATGTAGGGGTTGAAGAAATCATGTGTGAGTGTGCAAACACCACGTGGAATGTGAAGGAAGAGGTGAGAGTGCAGATCCCCTGGACAGCAATAAAGCAGATATAGAAGTGCAGCACAAGAAGAGTGGCCTCACCGGCCACATAGTCGCCAAAGCCCACAGTGGTGAGCGTCACTATGACAAAGTAGATGGCCTCCAGCTTGCTCCAGTCCTCCATATAGCAGAACACGAACGTCGGCGTGAGAACAAAGAGCAGGCAGCCGATCAGCAGGAAGAGCATCGCTGATAGCACTCGCACCAGCTCCGGTGGCACATGCCACTTCTGCGGGCAGGGGCGGTAGGCAGGACCAAGGAGACACCAACAACCTCCATACCCCACCCTCACCCCCCACCCCTCCCCGGGAGCTTTCGAGAGAGGCTCATGCAGTCCAGGGGCGAGCTCATGTGCCTGGGTCATAGGGAAGGGTATCCAAGCCCAGCACAGGGCATGGAGCAGCTCACCAGGAAGATGGCTTCGATGTGGCCAATGCCTCGGCGCAAGGAGGAGCCCAGCCGGTCCCCGACCCCTGCCAGCAGGATCCCAAACAGTGGGATTCCCACTAGTGCGTAAAAGATGCAGAAGAGGCGCCCAGCATCTGTGCGCAGGGCCGCGTTGCCGTATCCTGGGCAGAGGGGCAGTACAGGAAGTCTAGGGGCCACCGGGCAACCCCTACCTCTCCCTGCACCTTCCCCCAAGAGGAAGCTCCTTGCCCCCCTCCACATTCCCCATCCCCTCCCCCACCAATTGTGGTGATGATGGTCCCTGAGAAAAAGAAGGCGCTGCCCAGGTCCCAGGCTGAGTGGCTGTTGTTACTGGTCGAGTTGGTTTCTGGGTTTGCACCCCCTCCCAGGGCATCAGCCACCTCCTGCAGGACAAGGCGCAGAAGGAGGAAACTCAGTCCCTCCCTCCTGTCCTGACCAACTCCCTGCCCCTTCAGTCTCTGGGGTGATTCCCTCCCTAACCCTCCCAGCGCTCCCTTTCCTTCTGGTCTCCCTGAAGGGAGTCCCTTACAGCAGACAACCAAATTGCGTGGCCCAATCCACCTGCAGGCACGTTTGTTTGACCTCTGCAATGTTTTAGAAACATTTATCTACTCCCTAATTTCGCACAACAGATTTCCAGTTTTACAGTGGTCAGGAGCACAGACTCTGGGACCAGACTGCCTGTGTTCAAATCTCGGTGCTTTGTGATGTTGGGCAAGTTAACTCTCTGTGCCTTGGTTTCAGCATCTACCAAGTGAGGATGGTAATAATAGCACCTATTTCGTAGATTGTCATGAAGAGTTAAAGCACTTACAACAAAGTAAGCACTGTGTATGTAAATAAGTTCCCACGTGGTGATACCGCCCTGTGCTTTCTCGCTTTCCACAGACCCCCGCTCCGGCACCTATTTCGTAGATTGTCATGAAGAGTTAAAGCACTTACAACAAAGTAAGCACTGTGTATACAAATAAGTTCCCACGTGGTGATACCGCCCTGTGCTTTCTCGCTTTCCACAGACCCCCGCTCCCATTGCCCTTATGGACATTAGTTTGGGTATCTTTCCTTAGGAAATCTAATGAAAGTTAGGCACTCTCCCTCTAGGGAACTTTAGGAGGTTCATACACACACACACACACACACACACACACACACACACACACACACACACACACACACACATACCACACATACACACCCTCCACCCCGCTCAGGTCCAAGCCCTGTGCAATATAGTAGGTGCTCAATAAATATTATTAAATAAGTGAAATATCTATGTGTCTGCCCCTCTTGCCAGCCTGCAGGTCCCTCAGGCACAGGATCTGTGTTTTGAGAGTGCCTGCCCTAGGCAATACGAGGTCAGAGCATAGGGAGGAGGACTTGCAGAGGACTTCCCTAAGCAGCACGGAGCCAAGGCACAGGGACAGTGTCTGTGCGGAAGATCATAAACCACCTCTTTCCTCCCTGACTACAATCCTTGGCTCCCTGCTGTCTGTAGAATAGAGTCTAAACTCCCCCAGCCCAGCATTCAAGCCCTTTTTCAAACTGGTCCCAACCCAGTCTTTTCTTCTGGGACTCCCATTTTGTACTCCAAGTTACAGCAACCTTCCCCCCAGATTTTCTGAGACGATTCTATTTCCTGTAATAATAATTGTTTAATAAAAGCAAGAGGTGAAACATCTGATTAAAAGTGATTTAATTTTTATTTTGCAACACTTTTCCAATAAATTCACTGCTTAGGGGGAAAAAAATCCTTCGTCATCCTGTGTGTTCTAATTTTTGCTTCAAATGACTGTGCATCTGCTCACTCCAGATTCTGCAAAACACTCCAGAGCTTTCCAGCTTCCACGCCTTTGCCCATGCTGTTCCTCTGCCTGGGAGTCTCTTGCCCCCAATGTCTAAAACTTTACCCCTCTCACCTGGCACATTTCAACTACCAGCTCTTCCCAAAGGTCCCTAGCATCTCCCTCCTTGGCCCTCAGCACCCAGAACAGGGCCCAGCACACAATAAATAGGTGCTTAACAAAGAAGGAAGTAAGGAAAACTCCCTTTCTACTGTATCCTACAGTGATGTCTGTCCATGGATCTGTCCCCTTGTCTAGATGTAACATACTCCAGATCAGAGTCTGTATCTGCTCCACCCCAATATCCATTTCACTACTCACCCCGTGTATAGCAGTACAACCCTAGCACACAGTAGGTGCACAATTGCTGCATGATTTATTAAATCAAGAAATAAATCTTACTGTGAAAGAGAATAAAGCAGCTTTCACCCACCCTCCTAGGTCCTACTCCTCCTTTTCTTTCTTATCCAGGAAAAAAGCAATTCCATTGTGAAGATAAAATAGGTCAGATTCCCTCCCTCCCTCTGCCCCGTGGTCTGGAGAGACACACTCTCCCCCCAGGCTTCTTTGAGCCTCCTCCAGCATTCTGAACTGTTAGAGATAATATTGGATCACTTGCGTTCTGGCCCTATCCCACCCTCATCTGTGCCCTGTGTACTACACCTTGGGAATCAGCAGGAACTTGGAGGCCTCCATGCCAATGGCCCCTCCCTCCACAAAGAAGAGGCAGGGATCAAGAGATACTCTTCAATAAAGTAATCAACATTAATTTGTTAAAGGTAAACCTTTGTTTTTTTATATAACAGTGAGTCAGATATCAGAGAAAGCGACAGAGGTGCTTGCCTGACTGTACCCCAGAAGTCTCAAGCTCCGTCACTAGATAGTCACTAGACAGAGGCTGGCCAAAAGTGCCTCTGGGAAGCCTGACTCTGGCCCCATCCCTGACCAGCCCACACTTCCTCCACACACCAGAAACATGTGTCCTGGGGGAAGGGGTGGCATCATGGTGGCATGGACAGGCTTTAAGGGATCCTGGAACCCTCCAAAATCATCTGCACACATTTCCAGAGGGAGGGGTGCCCACAGTATTCTCGGGCTTCTCTAAGGCATCTGTGACTCCAAAAAAGTATAAGAACCAGTGTAGGTAGGGTTGCCACATTTAGCAAATAAAAATATTGCACAGGATATACTTATATAAAAAAGCATTCGTTGTTTAGCTGAAGTCCACATTTAACTGCTCATCGTATCTGGACTGTATCTGGTAACCTAAACCAGCGAGTTAGACCTGTGCAAATAGGACACATCACATGTACAATAGCCATTCATTCATTCATTTTTCCTTCGTTCAACCACCATCACACACTGAGAGAGACATTCTAGGAGCACAGTCCTGTGCCAGGCATTAGCAAGGAAAACAAATGATCCCTTCGGTGCCATACTGAAAACACAGAGGCCTGGATCCCAGCCACTGCAAACTGTCCTCAGTGATACCGGTCTGGAAGCAGCAACCCAGCACAGGGCCCCACTGCCATGCAGCTAGTGCTAGGGGGTCATGGGTGACTGTGAAAGGGGCTCTGGCTCACCCACGCACCTTGATGAAGAGCCCCAGCTCCTGGTCGCTCACACAGGGATGTGCCCTCAGGAACTTCTCTCGGACCTCCCCCAGCTCCCTCTGGGCCTGCTGCTCGTGGGGCTGCTCCAGGGCCTGGAACACCAGGGCACCAGACACCAAGTAGAGCAGGACCAGCGCCAACAGTGCCAGTAGCGTGGTGCCGCGCATGGTGCGCCCAGGGGCTGGGCCAACTCCACTGCCCGCCTGGGGAGACCGAGCAGGGGGCTCCTGGGGAGCTGCGGTCACTGCGGGCAGAACCAGGAGCGCTGGGATCAATAGGCTGGCCCGACGTCCCATACCCTCCTCTTTGATTCCCTACACACCCAAAGGTCCTTGTAGCTGCCAGCATTACTGTCCACAGATGTCCCCCCATCACATGCCTCTGGCTGGACGCTTGGTACCAGGGCATACCCACTGCCCCCCGCCCATCTTCAGCCTCCCCCTTACCGCCACTGCCTGGCCCTCAGGCCCTGTCCGGGACTCCAGGGTGTGACAAGAGAAGAGCCCACCAGGGAGGGAAAGGGAGTGGGAAGGAGAGAGACTGAGCCCACCTCGGGAGGGGCAGGGAGAGCGATGTGTGCGGGGCCTGGCGGAGGTGTGGGGAACCTGCTTTCGAGGAGGGGGCTGCGGGGGCGCGGAGGCGCGCGGAGAGCTGGAGGACGGGCCCGACACCACGCAGGGCGGGGACGGGGGATGGCGGGTCCTGGCTCGCCCGCTGCGGCTGCGGCAGCATCTTCACCGCTTGTCCCT
>NW_007726430.1:83120-88863 GCF_000696425.1 Galeopterus variegatus
GGCCGCCGGGGCTGGGACCCCCCTCCCGCAGCCAGAAGCCCCCCTCCTCCCGCGTTTAACCCCTCCGGCGCCGCGCCTCCCTCCGTGCCGCGCCCTCGCTTCCGGCCCCTTCCCCCCGCACCAAGCCCTTTACCTGGGGTCTCCTGGCTCCCCAATCCCAGGCTGGCCGGGAGAGGTGGGTGGCAGAGGAGCCGGAGAGACCTCGCCGCTGGGTTCAACCTTCTAGTCTCGGACTGGAGCCTAGTGTGGCCAGAGGCATCAGCCTGGGCATCTGTTGGCCCACCTCTCCGGACAGGCCCCAAGCGAATCTCCTGGCATCTCCCAGGCCCATTACAGGATCAGGAAGGGCCCTCATCTCCCCGCCCCTGGGGACAGCCTGGCCCTTGGGCCCAGTGCTCATGAGGGAGGGGCCCCTGTGGGACAAAGGAATAGGGACATCTGCTGAGGGCACCTGGAATTGGCCAACGTGGGGGTTGGGACCCAGCTGTGGGAAGTCACTGCTGGAGCACTTCCTACCCCTACTCCTGTATCCCCAGCCTTTGGTCCTCACCGCCATGCCCAGGAGTCAGCCCCAATCCCAGCATGGAACTGGTGTCAGCATTCTCTCCCTCACTGCCGAAAAAGCCCAGGCCCTGGCAGGTCCTGAACCCTCCCTTCCCTTCTCTTACCCTCTTCTTTAAAACCTTTTAAACTTTTAAAACCTCTGATCTCTCCAAAGACCCTCCTCTCGTCTCTTGTCTCCTCTTGTCCCTCGTGGTGGTTTTAAGCCTGGGCTATATGGCTGACCATCTGACCATCCCCTACCAGTAGGGGGCCTGGACAGGCCACCAAGCTCTCTGGAGTCTCCCTGTTCCCACTTATAGAAAAGGGGTGATTAGTGATCATTTTGGGGTGCTGTTCTGAGCATTAAAGAGGTCAGTATTTATAAGTGTTCAAAACAGCCTGCACACACAACAAAGCACCCTAGAAATGTTAGCAATTTCCTTTCAACAAAAAGTGATTATCTGAGTCTGAGATACCCTCTCTGGATAACAAAAAGTGATCTTCAAGTGGATTATCTGAGTCTGAGATACCCTCTCTGGAGGCCCCAAAGGCTTGGCGCCCAAGATGATCCCAAATGGAGGGTTTCGAGGCAGGCTCAGTGCTAGGCCCTGAGAACTCCAAGGAGCTGGGACAGCCAGGTATGTAGGCAGAAGACATACTCTGATAGAAGACTCCCAGCCATGGGACAGATCTGCCAGGGCTGTGGGAACAGAGGACAGTGACTATGCTATTAGCCGCGGAGTCACCAGGACCACCAAGCAGACACAGCATAGTGGCAGCCCGTCATTCTGGACAAACCCACACCTGGCAGGGCCTCCTGTGCAGGCCTTAGACTACCACTGGCACCTCAAGGCCAGGTTGAGGATGGTGACAGGGAAACAGGGCCTCCAGAAATCCCGACCCATTGGGATTAAGACTCATAATAGCCACATAACCATAGTGCTGTGGGACCCAGTAGAGGGGCCACAGTTCCCTGATCAGGAGATGGAATGCCTCATAAAAGAGGTGACATTCAAAGCAGGTCTTTTTTTTTTTTTTTTGGCAGCTGAATGGTATGGGGATCCGACCTTTGCCCTGGGTGTTATAACACCACGCTCTAACCAGCTGAGAAACCGGTCAGCCCTGAAGCAGTTCTTGGGGAAAGAGTAGAAACTGTTCAAGTGTGTGTGTGTGTGGGGGGGGGTGTGCCTGGAATGATAGTGGGGCTATTCTGTGTTAGGACAGTTTTGGGGACAAAGGTCTGTGTGGTTACCCTTCCCTCGCAGACTGCTAGTCCCTCTCTCTCTGTGCCCACCAGTCTTGATGGGGGGAGTGGTCCCTGCCCAGCCCAGCAGCCCACTTCAAGGGCCAGTGTCTGATCAGCTTTAGGCCGAACAGGCAAAGGCGAGAGAAACACAAAGCAGACAACTGACAGGTAAATGGATGTGGGGCATGGACACTGTTTATTGAGCGGCAGGCTCAGGAGAGGTAGCTGGCTCCAGTGTGGAAGCAGAGGCAGCAGGTGATGCCAGGGTGCTGTGGGCATCTGGCAGCCAGGGCCATGCCCCTATCTTAGGGGGGTGGCATAAGCTCACTACAACAGGAGCAACAAGGAACCAGTCAGAGGAGGGGGCGGCCATGGCCCCAGAATCTGGAGCAAGAAGCAGCATGTGAACTTGGCACAGGGGCCTGGGGTGAGGGAGACTGGGGTCTGAGTATTTTGGGGAGGGGAATGGAGGGGATTCACGTCTGTGGGGTGGAGTAGAGACTGTGGTGGTGGCCGCCTGGTCCTGGCACCTGGGAGAAGAGCAGAGGAGTGGTCCGCGTCTGGCTGCCCCCGTACCAGCCCGGCTCGCGCCCAATGGCACCATACCAGCTGCCAGAGCCTAGGCTGCCTGACATGCTGCAGCAGAGAAAGAGGGTCAGTCACAGGCAGTGACTAGGGCCACATTCACAAGAGATGGGGGAGGAAGAGAGGCTTAGAACAGAGCCTCCATGACCAATACCTCCTGTGCCCAGGGCAAACTGCATCTCGGGCAAGGGGGTGGGGGTTTTGCAGTAGGAAAAGATGTCATCATAGGACAGATGGGGAAACAAAAGCCATGGTGGATATGGGGAAGCAACACCCATCTCTTAGTCCCCCATCGTTTGATGGAGCCAGGTGGGAGCCCAGGGACTCTGAGGCGGGGCTGGGGCTCCTACCTGGTGCTCTCGCCACGGCTGTGCTCCCAGGAGCAGCCCTCGTCCTCACAGTGCCCGGCCCGGTCAAAGAAATAGGAACGAGAACCAAAGACCTGCCCGTTGAGGATGCGGCTGGTGCTCTTGGGAAAAGAAGCTGTCATCAGTGCTTTGTCCTGCCTCCCACTGGCCTTCCATAAATGTTTCCAGACTCCAGCCCAGGATTCCCAGTGTCCACCCCTCTCCACTGGCCCCACAAAGAAGGGTGGAGGTCCTCACCAGGTCCTGTGCAGGCCGGTGCACCCGGAAGAAGCCCACCAGTAGGGTGGTGGGCAGCAGTTCCCAGACAAAGAGGATGAGGCCAAATACCAGGTAGCCTTTGTTCCCCAGGTCATTTACCAGGTCTGCCTGTGGGAAGGCAGGGGCTCGTGCAAGTCTGCGATTGTGCCAAAGGGGCACCAGGAAAGGGCCCAGGCCAGCTGGGGGCCAGGTATCACGGCTACTAAGAAGGCGGCAGGGCTGGCCCGTGGCCCACTCGGGAGAGTGCGGTGCTGATAACACCAAGGCCACAGGTTCAGATCCCATATAGGGATGGCCGGTTAGCTCACTGGGTGAGCGTGGTGCTGACAACACCAAGGCCAAGGGCTCGCATCCCCTTACCGGTCATCTTTAAAAAAAAAAAAAAAGAAGGCGGCAGACATGCCGAATGCCCACCTGGTCAGATACATTGTACCAGTCGTAATCGAAGGCATCCAGCCGACTCCGGGGCGCCAAGGCCAGGGCTGCCAGGTTGTAGCAGGCCCGGCTCGCATAGAGCAGGACCATGGCAGCACCCATCGCAGCCGCCTGGCACACACTGGTCCCCTGGCACAGATGATAAGAGGACCCTCAGGGAAGGGAGGCTCTGAACTTCCTCTATACAGTGAAGACCACTACCCAAAGATCCCAAAGGACATCAGGGCATGTGACCCTACCTTGGCCTCCAGGTAGATGCTAGTGGAGGGGGCCCGCCGGGCGACGAGGCAGAGGCAGGCGGCGAGAGAGAGTGCGCAGATGACGAAGAGAGAGTCACTCACCAGGACTCGCACCAGCAGTAGGGCCCAGGGCTGTGCCCGGCGCCGGCGGGACAGCACAGCACACAGCACATTCACCAGAAGAAAGAGCAGCGAGGCCCCCACGAAGGCCCCTCGGACGGCCAGCCTGCAGCCCACATCACAGTCAACCCCAGGCCAGGGATGGCCCTTGGCACTCACCAGCCACCCTGACTCCCCCAGGAGACCCTATGTCAACCAGAACTCAGATCATCCAGTCTGAACCCTGTTCTTCCAGTTGTACAGATGGAGAAACTGAGGCCCAAAGAGGTCAGAGGGTGACAGCTGTGGTACCTTGGAAAGAGCACCACTTTAGGAGTCAGAAATTGGGTTTGGGCCCTGGCTCTGCCTCCTGGAAGCTCTGTGACCTTGAACATGTTGCTTTACCTTGCTGGGCCTCAGTTTCTTCATCTCTTAAATGAGGATAATAACAGCTTCTCAGATAAGTTGTAAAAATGAAAAACATTTGCAAAAGCTCTTTATAAACTAGAAGCCATTGTACAAACGACAATGTATTTGGGGTACTGCTGCCCAAGGTCACTCAGAAATGCAGTTTGGCTTTGGTGCCTCCATGGGCTGGAGCCTCCACTCTTTCTCCATCATGGATGACACTGGTATCCCTCCCCTCACAGTATCATGACTGTTTCTATTATTGTTGCCCTTCACGTATGCGACGGCTCTGCTGAACCATCTGCACCAGGTGCTTTAACTTTTCCAAGCTCTTTCACAAACATTCCCTGAGTGGTCCTTGCCTCAGCCCTGCCAGGTGGGAAGGGTTCTACAGGGGGCTGAGTCCCCCAGTGTCCCCAGTACTTACAAGCCTCGGCTCATCTCTGGCCGACGCTTCGCCTTGGCCTTGAACACCACCTGAGAGCAGAGATGCCCATCACTTCTTTGGACCCTTGGGGATTGTCACCCCCCACCCCAAACCCATTATCACAGTTACCTGGGCAAAGTAGAGGTTCATAAGTGTCAGCGTGAAGAACTGCAGGCAGACAGGGCAGCAGTAGAGAAGCCAAAAGGGCAAGGGGCCCAGGTGGTTGGCTCGGGGAGTATCTCGGAAGTAGAAGGAGAAGAGGGTGGTGCGCAAGGCGGCCCAGAGCAGACAGAGTGCCAGGAACACTGTCTGATAGCTGAGGCGCTTGTGCCCATATAGCAGCACCAGCCAGAGCTGGGCATAGACGGAGAAGAAGAGCAGGGCATAGAGGGTGGTGTAGGCCGCAGTCAGCCCCAGGGTCACCGCTGGCGGCAACGCAGGCACCAGCCCCGCAGCAGGCACCAGGCCAGACAGGTTACTCTCCATGTCAGGAAGGGAGGCCTGAATCCCAGAGATGGAGATGGAGGGGCTGGCAGGGGGCCAGGAAATAAATAGGGAGAGGTGGGAATGCAGGGTGCAGAGAGAGATGGGGAGTTCAGAAGGGAAGAAGCGGTGGATGCCCAGGCCCCTCCTTCTCAACAGAGAGGCCCTTGCCCTTGGGGGACGCAGCAGCCCGGACCCTGGGCCCCTCACTCGGGGGCGTGGAAGGGCAAGCAGTCTCTCCTCTCCAGGTCAGATGGGGTGTGGAGGGAAGAGAACGAAGGAGAGGAGTCCCTGGCCTTGGTCGCTCGTGTCGTCCTGGCAAGACGGGGAGAGCCGGCCGATGCCCGTCGGCTCAGGGCAGCGGCCGCTGCAGGGGGCGCCCAATGCCCCGCTCTCCCCCTCCCCAAGCTGGGGGGGGGAGGGCTTTCTCCCTTCCAATAATCCGGATGGAGGGGCCTCTGCCTTCTGTCCTCAGGATTCCGGACGCTGCCCCCACCCTACCTCACCCCCACCCCCACCGCGTCCACTGTCCAGCCTCGGGGGGCGGGAGGAGGCCGATGCCCGGTCTTCAGGCCGTCGCTGGGGAAGCCGCCTCCGGTCGCTTGGACCCGGGACTCCAGCTCCCCGGCTCCCGCCGCTCCGCCCCCCTGCT
>NW_007726430.1:89149-92208 GCF_000696425.1 Galeopterus variegatus
CTTGTCTGGGGTACCACCAGTTCCCACGCTTCTCTACCCCATCCCAAATCGGGTTCGCGGCGCCCGGCTGGGGGCGGCAACGGCTTCCCCCCAACCAGGTCTCTGAAGGAAACTTCCGCCCACAGTCAAGATGGCCTCCGGGCCCCGCCCCCTCCCCCCCGGGCCTTAACCCGCAGGGCCTCGTAAGCCCCCACGCTGTCCCGTCGCCCCGTGACCCGGCCCGCTGCCGTTCCCGCTCACCTGGCCGGCCGCCCGCCGGGCACGAAGCCCCGCGCATCCTACGGTTCACGCTCACAGGGGCCCCTGTCCCTTCTCCCGCGCCCGGGCAGTCATCCTGCCAGGGAGGAGGCTCCCTCTCTTATCTCGAGTGCTCCCGAGATGGCGCTGGGAGTTGTCCCTGACGCGAGTGGCGCGAGGATTCCCCGCCAGGGAGGAAGAGGAGGAAGCGGGATTCCCTGACCCTGTCACCTAGTACAGGCGGAGTAGTAACAATAGCAATGATAATTGCATCCGACGGCTGAGCTTCAAGTACGGCTTTGCAAAGTGTTTTCCCCCACAGGAGTCACCACTGCCTTTACAACGTTCACACTGGCTCCTGAGGGAGGTGTCATTATCCCCATTGTACAGGGGGGAAAACTAAGGCCACAGGGGCTGAAAGTCTTGTCAGCAGAAGCGGGCCTCCAGGTTCCAAATGGGAACTCTAAAGAATCCTTCACCTGCTCCCACACACGCCCAAGGCGTTAGGACACCGGGAGCTGGGCATCGGAGACAAGGGAAGGACGCAGGAGGAAGGTGGTGGGCGAGGAGCAGGTCGGGCGGCGGGGGCGGGGCCAGGCCTGGAGTGGCCCCGCCTCCGGGCCAACCCGAATGACATTTCGAGAGCTGATTGGGCCGGGTTGGTGACAGTACTCGTTGCCCAGGCAACTAGGGCCGGGCGCCCTCAGTACTGAAGGGAGGCGGCGGGCCCGGGTCAGGGGCCTCGAGATCGGGCTTGGGGTGAGACCTGCGTGCCGTCACCACGGGCGGGCCGGGGCTCCGAGGGGAGATTTAGGTCTCGGGCAGACAGGTTGAGTTCCCTGCCGGGCCAGACTCAGCGGACAGATGAGGGCCTGGGAGGCCGGCAGAGCCTGGGGGAGCTAGGGTGGGAGAGGGAGTCAATGGGCACCTGTCCCCGCCTCCGACGGCCACCGTTTGCCCCACCTGTGCCCTGACTACCTACTTTCTTGTCCCCACAGCCCAGAGTATGTTCCAGATCCCAGAATTTGAGCCGAGTGAGCAGGAAGACTCTAGCTCTGCAGATAGGGGCCTGGGCCCCAGCCCTGCGGGGGACCGGCCCCCAGGCCCCGGCAAGCATCGCTGCCCGGCCCCAGGTCTCCTGGGGGACGCCAGTCATCAGCAGGGGCAGGCAACCAGCAGCACCCACCATGGAGGTAAGTACTGCACCACCATCTCCTGCCTGTCCACCTTGCCCCTCACTCCAGCTGCATCCACCACTCACTGAAAGTTTTGGGTAAGTCCCTACCTCTCTTTTTTTTTTTTTTTTTTAAAAGATGACCGGTAAGGGGATCTCAACCCTTGACTTGGTGTTGTCAGCACCACGCTCAGCCAGTGAGCTAACCGGCCATCCCTATATGGGATCCGAACCCGCGGCCTTGGTGTTATCAGCACCGCACTCTACCGAGTGAGCCACGGGCCGGCCCAAGTCCCTACCTCTCTGAGTCTCAGTTTTCTGTTCTGTAAAACAGCAATTAATCACTACCATTTTAGGACGACTGTGTTAATTAGTTGGAATATATAGGCAGCACTTCATTACAGAGCTGGTGTACAGTAAATGCTCACAAAAGATAGCTGCTGTTGTGGGCTATGATAGAAATCAGTGAGAGGCAGGCAGTGATCCTTTAAGAGGAAGTGACTTGCCTAAGGTCACACTTGTTTGGGTTTCCTTCCTTGGGAGGCGGGGCTGGAAGTCTCCTTGGTGCCCTGCCTCAGGCTACATGTTTTCCTGGGTTCGGGCCTTCCAGCTCTGAGCTATGATCTTTCTTGCCCTGGGGCTCACACCCACAGCCCACAGCCGGGCAATCCTTGCACAGTTGTCAGGAGCAGGTGACCCCAAATGGCAGACAGCCTTTCTAGACAGCCGGCCTGGGTAGGGGTGGGGCAGCACAGGCACCCAGATGGAAGGATGGGCACTGGAGGCCACTTCTCAGTAGTGTCCACCTCCCCAGCGCCCAGCACAGGCCTTAGCACCTAGAATGACCACAGAGATCTTCTGAAAATAAAAAGCAGGTCATGTCACTGCTGAAGCTTAAATGATCCGCTCCCCATTTTCAAGAATAAGAAGGCTTAGGAGGCCTCCTCGTCATTCCTCTCTTACATACACACCCCTTGTTCTCTCAGACTAGACTCCATGACTTTCTTTAACTTCTCACTCCCCCCACCTGACTGTTCCTATCCAACCTCAGTGTTCACATCCTGTGCAGAGTGAGTGCTTAATAGGTTCCACATGCTATTCCAGTGGCGAGGGCTACATCAGTGAACAAAACAGGTAGGAATCCTTGCCTTTGGGGAGGTTTCATTCTAGTGAGGTTGGGGAGACAGGACGGAAACAGACAAACGAGTAAATTATACAGTATGTTAAAAGATGATAATGCAGGGCCGGCCCGTGGCTCACTCGGGAGAGTGTGGTGCTGGCAACACCAAGGCCACGGGTTCGGATCCCATATAGGGATGGCCGGTTAGCTCACTTGGGAGAGCGTGGTGCTGACAACACCAAGTCAAGGGTTAAGATCCCCTTACCGGTCATCTTTAAAAAAAAAAAAAAGATGATAATGTGCTGGAGAGCAGCGTACAAAACAGACTAAAGAGAATCTAGAGTCCTGGGGGCCAGAGGATGATTTTAACTGAGATGGTCAGGGTCGGCGTTGGAGAAGAAACATTTGGAAACAAGGCTTGAAGGGATCTGGGGTGGCTGCTACAATATCAGCGGGAGGAGAACTGCAGGCAGAGGGAAAGGTGAATGCAAAGGCTCTGAGCACAAGACCTGCCCCAGTCTGCTGTGG
>NW_007726430.1:92218-102816 GCF_000696425.1 Galeopterus variegatus
ATGGGCATGGACAGTGGCAAGGGACAGAAGGAAGGACGTGCAGTGGAGGAGCAGCCCAGAGCCCTGGCCAGACTGCAGGGTTCAGATGTGGCTCTGCCGTATATGAGCAGATTGAGCTTTAGCAGGTTAATTAACTTGTCTATCTTGGTCTCCTTATGTAAAAATGAGAATAGAACTAGTCCCACCTCATAGGGTTGTAGTAAGGACCTGATCAGTGAACACAGGAAAAGTGCTCAGGAATAGTGCCTGGCACAGAAGGGCTGTGTAAGCTGTTACTATTACTGCGGCCGTTGTTATTACTGTTGCTAGGAGTTGGCCCAGGCTCTGAGAAGACCAGGGGGTGCTCATGCTTAGCTCCTAGGGGCTGCTGTTCATTCAGTGGGGATAGAGACATGAATATCCAGTGCTCCTTCGATGATGGACACATGAAATATAGTTTAGAATCAGAATGTAAGGGCCTTAAAGGTCACACCAACGAGTTTGGACTTTATCTCAATAAAGTTATGCAATAAGGAGCCATTGAAGGTTTCAGTCAGAAGACATGGTTGGGTTTTGGAGCAGGGTTGGCAAACCATGGCCATGGGCTAAATCCCTCTGTTTTTGTACAGCCCATGAGCTAAGAATGGTTTTAATTTTTTTGTTTGTTTGTTGCAGCTGGCCTGTATGGTGGTTTTTACATTCTTAAATGGTTGACAAAAATCCAAAGAACAATATTTTGTAACATGTGAAAATTACATACAATTTAAATTTCAATGTCCTTAAATAAAGTGTTGGTGGAACAGGGCAACATGAATTTATTTACATATTGTTTATGGCTTCTTTTCAGCCATGACCACAAAGTTGAGTAGTTGTCACAGAGACCACGGCGCCAGCCAAGCCTAAAATATTTACTATCTGGCCCATTACTGAAAACATTTGCCAACCCGTTTTAGAGTGTTTTCTGATTGCATCAACTCTGAGCAAGGGGCTTTTGTACTGAAATGGCCTTAGTCAAGGCCGAGGCCTGCAGGTGCTAGAAGCTGAGGGTGGGTGGCAGCCAGGCCACCAGTGCTCTGCCTTCTCCTGGCAGGCAGTGTGTGTAGGCTGCCTGTGGGAGAGGCGGGATCCAAACCCAGCCTTGCCTGATGGCAAAGCTCCACTGCTTCCAACAGTCTGGATCGCCGCTATTTTAATTAAGTGTGCAGGGATGCTCATGGGAGCATGAAAATGGATGTGTTCAGCCCCATCCACTTTCCCAAAGCCCAATGGGTAAAGGAATTAAAGCTGGAGAGGAACTTCTGGGGCTTGGGGCACTTCCAGACACAGCCACTGCCACCCCTCTACCCCAGCCCCAGGCCAGACTCTCAGGGAGGATGGCATGAGTGGTCAGGCCCGGGCACCCACCCATGCTCACACCTAGAGAAGAGATGTATCCTCTCCCTTCCCTAAAGAGGGGAGTGGCTGGCCCAGGCCCTACCCCACCATCCCATTTCTCCAGAGAGTTCACAGAAAATCCCACAAGTTTTTTCCAGTAAATAAGATACTTTTAAAAATTCACTTACACAAATGGGTGTCATTTTGACAATGGCTGGCCTGGCATTGCTAAATCAATGGCTTTGGTATGAAAATCCCGCTGGTTCCTGGCAGAGCTGACACTAGCAAAAGGCTCAGGGGGGCCTTCCCCAACCTGGACTCCCAAGGCGGCCCATGGTGCAGCTGGAAGGATCCTGGGGCATGAGAGTTAAGCATCAGTTCCTGGAGCCAGACTGGCTGGGTTTGGATCCCAGCTCTGCCACCTACTAGCTGTGTAACCTTGGGCAAGTCACTCACCCTTTTTGTGTCTTAGTTTCCTCCTCTGTAAGATGGTGACCATGAAGGACCTCCCTGATGGGGTGTGGTAAGGACTAAATGAATTAATACATGAGAAGCACTCCCAACCTGACTCAGCCAGTGTTCTTCTGCTTGTTCTGATTCCCGGGCTAGGGGCAGTGCCCAGACCAGTGCCCATGTGCAAGACGCTGACCTTCTGAATGTGGGGCCTTGCATCTGTCAAGTAGTAGAGAGGAACAGCTGATGTTTCCTGAGCACTTAGGTGGCCAGGCACCTAAGGGTAGTGTGACAGTTGCATGACCTTAGGCAAGTTCCTGACCTCTCGGTCAGTGCCTGTTTCCTCATCTGTAAGGGAGAACTTGGTGTCTGCCTCACTGGGAAGCTGAGGCGTCAGGAATGTGAAAGGGGCAGCGCAGGGCAGAGTGCTCTCCTGGTCTCATTTGTTCTCATGGTGGTCCTGGACAATGGAGACTGCCCCCATTTCACAGAGAAAGACACTCAGGCCCCAGGAGCTGGAGAATGGGCTCAAAATCACAGAGCAGGAACATGGTGGATGTCGGGCCCACCTAGCTACTGACCCCTACTCAACTGCCCAAGGCACACAGAACCGGAAAGTGCTCTGCAGATGGGTGATTCTTGTCAGGGGTCTTTTATGGCTGGATCTCCAGCCCCATCCCCAATCTTGACTCCTGACTTAGCTGCTTGTTCTCCATTGCCATCTCACTCCTCAGGGCCTTGAGGTGTCTGCACCTGACCTCAGGGTGGGCCTGGGCTTTGGTGAAGCTCAGAGGGCCAGACGCTCTGACTACACCTTCTTAGCCTAGGCCCTTCTGGATCCAGTCACCTGGTTCACTTCCTGGCTTTCCCAGTCATATATCTGAAGCTGAGACCCTTGTAGGCCCTGTAGCTGACCCACAGAGCTTTGCCTAAGGTCCTTTAAGGAGGATACATTTTGTTTATCTCCCAGCTTCAAAATTGGCATAAACCTTATCTCCTCCATAAAGCCTTTGCTGTGTGCAGGCTCCCCTGCCTGTTGTTCACTCTTGTTACTTAGCTCTGGGTATTTTGTCTTTATTGGTTTGGGTGCAGTTGGCAGGAGTTGGCAGCACACAGTGCACAGATCAGACAAACAGACCACTGCAGCGGTGCCTCTGAATAGTGACCCACAGTGCACTTGCAGTTTACAAAGCACTTTCACACTCTTTATTTTATGTGACCTTTAGACAGCCACTGGGTATGAGGGCCAGGACTATCCCTTCACAAAACAGGAAACAGGCCCAGAGAGTTGAAGGTTAGTTGGACAAGGGAAGGAGTGCATAGCTCAAAAGAAAATCACTGGATTATGGAATCCACCAAACCTGTAGGCACTTACAGCTTCAGGGCTTCACAGCAGCGTGACCCTGGGTGTGTCTTAACCTCTCTAAGCCTCTGTCTCCTCATCTGTAAAATGCAGGCAATGTCAGTACTCACCTCACAGGGTGTTTAGGAGGATAATAAGGGAATGTCCTAGCACATAGTAAGTGCTCCATAAATGTTACCTACAAAAGTCAACACACAGTTGAAGACGTTTTCTCCAAAGCAGGTGCTACAGGGGATGCAGACATGTTGCTGTTACGTTCTTGTTCCCTAGGGGCCCTTGCAGAGTTGGAATTCAGTCTGGGGACCTGGACACCTCCCTATCCAGCAGATTGGTGCCCTCTCCTGGGAACGGAGATAATAAATACTATTTCTTATGCCCTTAGTTTGTGCTAGGCCCAGTGGAAGGTCATTTCATACACTAATGGCTTTGTCCGTTATTGGCACTCAATAAGGATTTGCGGGATTAATGAGACGTTTACCCAAATCTTCACAAAAGCCCCCTGAGCTTCCCTAGAGTTACATATGAGGGAACTGGGGCTCAGGGAGGTAGACTGCAGTGTGCACACAAAGACATCAGCGGGCTGGCCGAGCTAAAGGTGAGGGTTTCGGCAGGGCCGGGGGCAGAAAGGAGCTGAGATTCACATCGCCCCCCGTCCCCTGACCCTCTCTGCAGGCGCTGGAGCTGTGGAGACCCGAAGCCGCCACAGCTCGTACCCAGAGGGAACCGAGGTGGATGAAGGGCTGGAGGAGGAGCCCAGCCCCTTCCGGGGCCGCTCGCGCTCGGCTCCCCCCAACCTCTGGGCTGCACAGCGCTACGGCCGCGAGCTCCGGAGGATGAGCGACGAGTTCCAGGGCTCCTTCAAGGTGAGCGCCGTTCCCTGGCGTGCCGGAACCTGTGGTCCCAGGCTGCTTCCACCAGCCTGCTGCCCTTCCGTGTCCCAGGGCATGCCGGGATCCGTAGTCCCAGGACGTCCTCCCCGCCTACCGGCCTGTCCCTTCCCAGGACACGCTGGGAGCTGTGGTCTTTATTATCTGGGATCTCTTAGAGGCGGGGTTCCGGAAGTGGAGGGGCCGGGCTGGAGCTCCCATGATAATTAACTCACTTAACCCTTTCCTCTTCCCACCCTGAAGGGACTTCCTCGCCCGAAGAGCGCGGGCACAGCGACGCAGATGCGGCAAAGCTCAAGTTGGACGCGCATCATCCAGTCCTGGTGGGATCGGAACTTGGGGAGAGGAGGCTCCACCCCCTCTCAGTGACCTTCCGTCCCGCATTCCCGATGCCCCACCCCTTCCCGTCGCCGTTGGCGGCCATCTTGGGTGTGGGCGGAAGTCTTTACCCCAGGCCTTATGCAAAAACAGGATCATTCTGTCGGAGGGAGGCGGCCTGACCCAGAGCCCTATTCCTTTCCGGTGTGTGCGCGAACCCGGGAGCGTTCGGCCCTATTAGGAGTTCGGCAGTTTTTTCGCCCTTACCCGCCGGAAGGGGCTCCGTGCCCCGCTCTCCGGCGCTGGGCTGCCCTCAGGCGCCTGCGCCAATTTACAAGCCGGGATTAACTGTTCCTTCTCCAGAACCCCTTTCCCCGCGGTGACCCTGCGGACCGACGCTCGCAACTAAATGTGCTAATAAAGCCCGCGTCAGTGCCACCAAGTCTCCTCTGTCCGTCGCCTGCGGCTCCGCGGGCCGGTGTAGCGTTTGACACTTGAGGGAAACAGGCTGTTTTTGAGTGACAGCCGGGGACCGAGCCCAGGAAGGGTCGAGGTAGCAGGCGGCGCCAGGGCTGCCCAGCCTCAGGGAGGCGGAGCGCGGCCGGGCCCCAGGGGCCGTCAGGTCTTTATCTCTAATATGGTAATTGGGAACTGCAGCCCGGCCGGCCGCCGTTGTCCCGTGCTCTGCAAACCGTGCCGCGGCTCCCCAGGGAGGGTCACTTGTTCTTATTTGGGTCAGTCCCTGTGAGCAGCTACTGTGTGGCCGGCCTGGGGCCAGCACTGCTTGGGGACCTGGCAGGACGCGCAGGGCGGAGGAGGCTCGACCGAAGGCTGGGAGTAGCTTCGCACGGGGACCTGGAGCACAGCTTGGACTCAATTCTAGAAGGTTTATTGGCGCCCCCTATAGCCCAGGCCGGTGCCTTGCACCGGGTGTACAGACGTGATTAGCCACAGCCCCCGCTCTGGAGGGGCCCGGTGGAACCGGGGTGAGAGCGGCTTTCTCCCACAGGGGAGTCAGGGAGGAGGCGACTTGTAGGTGACGGAGGGGGGGGGGGGCTCCCGGCAGAAGGAAGAAGGGACTCATGGAAGGATGGGGGGACCAGCAGAGGCCAGGCTTCTGAGGGCCTTGAATGTTACACCCAGGAATTTGAAGTTTAGCTGGTTTTTGAGGACCCAGGAATCGACATGTAGTGTTTCCAAGTGGAGGTGAGCGGAGTCAGGAAGATGGGAGTTGCCTGCTGAGGGTCCTGGACACAGAATACAGGAGAGTGGGCAGATTGGGGCATAGGACAAGGTCTGACAGCAGAAGCTGGAAGGTCTGGGCAATGGTATTGACCCTGAGCAAGGAGGATCCAGGGCAGAGGTCCCCAGCCCTGGGAGGGACCTCCGCTGGGCTGGGCGCTGGAAGGCCCCATTTCTCTGGCTTCCCCACCCCATCTGTTTGCCTGAGGCTGCAGCAAAAACAAAGCAAAGAAAACGCTCAATTGGTAGGAGATAAGCCCAGATAAGAGGCTGCCTTCCTCTGGAGGAGGGAGGCAGTCAGCCCAGGAAGCGCCAGGAAGCTGGGAGAGGCCTTGAAAAGGTGCCAGCCTGACCCTGCTGCAGAGTGCAGCTGCACCCTCGCAGTGGGGTCTCTGCCACTTCACGCTGGTCCCAAGGCATGGAGCAGGTCCTGCAGGCTGGCCGAAAAGTCTGCCACAGAGGGTCCAGGCCTGCCCTGCCTCCAGGTCAGGATATCTTGACAGCTGTGGCCTGGCATAGGTTACTCGCTCTGGGCCTCAGTTTCCTCATCTGTAAAACAGGCACAACATCTCCCTCACAGGGATACAGGGGATGCTAGGTGTCTCAGCCCCTACAAGTGTCTGTGACAATCAGCTTCCCTTGTCCCAGGGGTCTCTGGCAGGCCCAATTCCCCAGTCCCCTGGTGTTGGGCAGGTTCTGAGTTGCCCAGCTCCACCTCAGCTGGTCCATCTCCTGATAGTCAACTCTGTGGGGCCCAGAGCAGCCCCGGCGTAAGATACTGGGTGCTTGGGTCATATCAGGCAACAGGAAGGGGGTGGGCAGAGAAGGCTTCCTGAAGCAGATGCCAGAGCCTCTGCGAAGGGAGGGAGAAAGTAATGGGGAGGAGGGAAACCAGGAGCAATGGCCCATAAGCAGAGGGCCTGGAGGAGGCCAAGAGCCGTCCATGTTACTGGGAAGACCTGCAGGTCCTGGGTGAGGTGGTCTCAAGTTCAAACCCAGCAACCCTTCACTGGAGGCCTGACCTCAACCCCACCAAATGCTCATAGCCCATCTTTTTTTTTTTTTTTTTCAAAAGATGACCGGTAAGGGGATCTCAACCCTTGACTTGGTGTTGTCAGCACCACGCTCAGCCAGTGAGCAAACCGGCCATCCCTATATAGGATCCGAACCCGCGGCCTTGGTGTTATCAGCACCGCACTCTACCGAGTGAGCCACGAGCCGGCCTATAGCCCATCTTATAGATGAGGAAACTGAGGCCCCAGAGGAAGTGGCAGAGACAGACCTAAGGCCCAGAGTCCTCTCACCCCAAACCACGCTGCACAGGGTCCCTGAAATCCACTTTTATTCATGTAAAAAACTCCCCAAAGAAAAGAAAGAATCTGACCCCTGTTCCCAGAGCTCCAGCAGCAGGTCTCCACCCAGCAGCACTCCCTGGGAAGTGAGGGAGAGGCCACCCCTTCTGGGGTGTGGGCATCATCAAAAGGCCCTTCCCTAGGACCAAGGGCAGGAAGGAGAAGCTGAGGCCTGACAGGGCCCCAGAAGGGAGTTAGCATGGGGTACTCGCCCCAGGTTTAAAAAAATAAAATTTCTAAAGATAAAATGTTTTAAAAAAAAAAATGCTTTAGTGTCTTTGCCTCCTGCCCTCGCCCGGTGCGCACCCTGGCCCTGTGGCCACCTCTTGCTCAGCCAGTTCAGAGCTGTGTGTTCTCCTCTTGGCTCTCTGAGTCAGCGCCAGACAGGTGCCCGCTGCTCCCAGGCGCGTGACCATTGCTGGCACAGGCCACCATGGGCCCGTCCCCCAGCCCCTCTGGCATTTCTCCCAGCAGACTCTGACGGATCTCCTGTGGCAGCCTGGCCCGCTGCTCCTGACACTCCTGGACCAGCTGGGCCAGCAGCTGCAGGAGGAGAACGGGCATCACAGAGAGGCCAGGCCGCCCAGTGCCAGCCCCCGCCCGCCTCACCCATGGGAGCACCTTGGGTTCCTCTTCTGCCAGCTGCTGTAGGACCTGCTGCTGCCCAGCCATGAGACGATCGTGCCGCTGCTTCTGGGCCTCCTCCAGCTGTGGGGGTGGGCAAGGGCTCAGCGGTGGGATCCTGGGGGAGAGCCAGGGCCCTAGGGCTCTGGTGAGTGAAGACTCCCAGGGTTGTACGGCCAGGGATGTGAGATGACCAGGCCTGAGGGCTCCAAAGCCACGGGGCACTGTGCAGACAGCCGGCTTTGGATATGATGTGGGCACTGGGGAGCTGGGGGGCCCAGGGGAAAAAGGCTCTAGAAGCCCCTGAACGGCAACATGGCACGAGAACAGGCACCGAGATGGGTTTCTGATGAATGAAGAGGGGGCGGGGTTGGGGTGGCCCGTGAGCCTCACGCACCCGACGGATGGAGTTGACCGACTCGGTGATGTGCCGACGATTAATCTCTGTCAGTTCTCTGGCAGGAGCAAGGCAGGATGGGCTCAGTGCCCAGGCCACCCCCCGTCCTCCTCCCCAGCACCCTAGTGCCTCCCAGTCCTGACACCCTTACGCCTCCTTCTTATGTTTCTCCCTTGTCTTGGCCTCCGAGATACTGTTGTGGCGCTTCCTGTCCAGGATCTTCTGCAGCTCCTTCTTCTCCCTGGAGAAGCCGGTAGCGGAAGAGGAGGGGTCAGTGGCAGGACCAGGGACTCTGCTCTCCTGCTACGAGGGAGTCCCCTACCTCCAAGATCCTCTGCCTTTACCTCTCATTCATCTCCTTCAGCCTCTTGCACTGAGCTGCCTGGGACTCCAGGACGATCTCCCTGAGCCGCTGCTGAGCCTATGGACGTGGGTAGCCAACAGGTGACATAGGCTAATGACAAGTCTCTCCAGGAGGGAGGCTCTCCCTCACCGCCACATGCCCCCGCACCTGTTTCAGGTGCTCCAGCCTCCGCTCAGCCTCTGTGTCCGCCTGGGCCTCTCTCAGTTCTAGCAGACTCTGCACCTGTCTGTTCTGGAACTCTTGATACCGCTTCACCTCTTCCTCCTCCTCTTTCATGTCCTCCACATCAGTGGCCCCGCCTCTGTGGGGAGAGCCCCTCTGGGTGGTGCCTGGCTCCATCACATAAACTTGGGGGACAGGGCACATCCCAGCAGGCAATGGCAGACACCAGCCCAGGGAGATCAAGGTCTGTTATGCAAACTAGGAGGCCCGTTAGCTTCACCCAAATGATGGGAGCCTGTTTGGACAACTGGCTCTTCATGGGAGACTTTAAGAGAGGGCTCACTCCGTGGTGGAAAGAGGGCAGGACCCGGTGCGGGAAGCCTTCTCTATCTTCCTTGCACCAAATCCTCCTCCCTGGGGATCAAGTGCAGCCCCTGCCACCTCTCCGTGTCCCTAGAGGGGAAACCCCTGTGCATGCATGCCCCCTATGTCCATGTCAACACACGTAGCATGCTTGGCACACGGCTAGGCTGGGCACTCACAGGACACCTGGCTGGTGCCGGCAGCGGCCCTCGGCCCGGGCCTGGGCCAGGCCATCGAGCAAGCGGCGGGTGAGGGTGACCGCCTTGCGCTGGTGCTTCTTGCACAGCTCCCGCAGGTCTCGCTCCTGCCGGCTCCGGAGCTTCACCAGAGCCTTGTGGCCTCGGAGCTCGTCCAGGGGGGTGGGGGCCACCTCTGTGAGCAGCAGAGCAAAGAGGAAGGGGTGGCAGGAGATTGGGTTGGGGCAGGCCAACCCTCCCGGTAGCCCCTTCCCCAGAACAGGCCCCACTCCTACCTGAGAGGATGCTGGCAATGAGGTCATCCCGCTGCCCTGGAGAGCAGAGGTGCCTGTGAAGAGCCGGAGGACCCCACAGCAGAAACCTCTCCCACCAGCCCACCCGGGCCCAGGCTCCTTACCTGGGCTGCTGAGGGAGGTGCTGGTGGGGGTGGTGGCAGGGCCTGGAGGCCGGCGGGGGGAGGTGTCCAGTGGGCTGGGTGTGGGGTTTAGGGATAGCTGGGTCCCCAGCTGCTGAGACTGGCTCTCCTGGCACGTCTCTGGGCCTGCCTGAGCCTGTAGAGGAGAAAGCAGAATGCTCGCTCTGGAAATGCTGTTCTCTCTAGGCCCCTCTGTCCAGCATAATCTCCGGGGGCTTTGCAGCACCCCCAGTCAGCCCCCCTGAGCCAAGCTGGCTACCAGACTGCATCTGTAACATGGGGCTGTTTAGACACCTGTATGAGAAGTAAGATGTATCAAACAAGCATTTCTAAGCCCCTTTTCCACACGTCAGGACCGCCGCATGTGCCCAGGAACTCCCAGATTGTTCTAGAAAGGACTGACTCTGCCCTGAGTCTCCTCCCCAGTCTGTGTCCCCCACCCTTGCCCACCCTTTGGTTATCTTCCTCGTTGCTTAGCTCCTGATTAAATCAATGAGGGAAGTGACCGCAGAGCGGGCACCAGGCTCTGCCACTAACAGCTCCAAGCAGCCCTAATTGCAGTCATCTCTTCCCTGCCTGCCGCAGGCCCCGCGGGAACTAGGTCTGGATGTGCGGGTGAACCTCTGCTCCTGAGCCCTCCCCACGGAAGCCACTGTCTTCCTTATGGCTCCCAGAACCCCATGTTTGAAAAGCTTCTGTGGCTTCAGACTGCCCTGGTGAAGTGGCCAGGAACTCTGTACCCTGGCTCTGACCCGGCTGAGAGCCGGAGAAATCCCAGCCCAGGTCTGACCCGAAGGCCTCTCAAATGCAGATTGGTGGTCTCCATCTCCTCAAAACCCCTCAGCTGCTAAGCCCCCGCACCATGCAGTGAGGCAGAGAGGCCCAGCTTTGGAGGCAGATGAGAGTCAGCAGCCCAGGCCAGGCCAGTCTTGAGCTGAGTGGTCTTACACCAGTGTCCGCATCTCTAAACCAGGGATGGCAGTACCAAATTCAGGTTACACAGGGGACTGGGAGGATTAAATGAACCAGCACTCAGCATTTGCTTGGTTTTTTTTTCTTTTTTTTTTTTTAAAGATGACCGGTAAGGGGATCTTAACCCTTGACTTGA
>NW_007726430.1:103522-105656 GCF_000696425.1 Galeopterus variegatus
AGCGAACCGGCCATCCCTATATGGGATCCGAACCCGGGGCCTTGGTGCCATCAGCACCGCAGTCTCCCGAGTGAGCCACGGGCCGGCCCATGCTTGGTTTTATTTTCTATTTTGGGTGACGCACGAGATTGCAGAAAGGAATCAACGAACAGGCTGTCCAGGCAGAGAGAATGGGCTGGGTGGCTGGGTGAGTGCATGAGGCTGGAGTCTGCAGGAAGGCACTGAACAGCCTGGCTTGGGGAGGGAACAGTGTAGGTGGCAGAGTGGGAGGGCCACAGGCCCAGTCTCCACCAGGGCCAGCTCAGAGGTCACCCCTCACCATCTACCACACCCACACCCTCAGCAGTCACATCCACCCGCCCTCAGGGTCCAGGCAAGCCTGAGTCCTGCACACCTCCAGGCCTGCCCCGCCACACTGCTGGCTCACCTCGCTCTCCCCAATGAGGGCGGCCAGCTGCCTGGCCCTCTGGTCCATCAGGCTGACGTGCTTGATGGGGTTGATCAGGGCCTCGGCGTAGTCTGGGCAGGAGGCAGAAGGCAAGGGTCTCAGGACAGAGTCCCCCAGGGCCACGCCCTCCCCACCAGCTCTGGTCTCAATGGAGGACTATAGACCCTGCCCTTGGGTCTCTCTACCACCCTGAATTGGGGCCACCTGGCTCAGCCACTCCCACACCTTGGTGGCTGGTCGCTTGTCCCTCACCCTCCCTGGCCTGACCCTGCCCTGCCCACCCAGCTCACCCTGGTGGTCATCAGGGATGTAGTCAGAGGCCTCAGTGTAGATGAGCAGGGCCGGCAGGCACAAGGGCTGGTTGGCCTCATTCCGCAGGCAGACATAGTGGTACCCTGGGTGGGCAGAAGGCCAACATGGCTGGGCCCAGCCAAGTCCCCGTACACACTGACCCCCATGCTGCCAGAGCCCCACCAGGCCTCACCTGAGCGAATGGCCGAGACAGGCAGGATCCGGTGCCCTACAAACTTGCCGCCCTCCTCAAAGGCCGCAATGCGAAGCGAAGCCAGCGTGGGTAGCACCACCTGTAAGCCCAGACTGATGCTGAGCCACGGCCGCCATGGCCACTGGGCCACAGCTGACCACAGCCACCAAGGCCTAACACTCAGAGTGGACCCTCAGACAAGGTAACCAATGACTGATCGCTGGTCACCATTGCCACTGAGCTGACAGCTGACCCACACCTCCATGGCATGGCCCAATGAATCACCAGCAACCATCAGTGCCCTGAGCCAAGGCCAGGCAGACAACGCCCACAGGGCCACCATGGAACAAGTCTGGTCATTGCCAGCTTAGAAACCATGGAGTGGGCCATGAGTCTGGAACTGGGCCACATCCCAGCCCAGGTCAGGAGCAGAAGCCCCACCCACGTGGGACTGTGAGAGGCGGGGAAGAACTTGGGATATGATCCCAGGCAAGTCCTTCCTGCCTAGAAGGTGGGGCTGTGTCACTCCTCCTTGGGGGCTTTGGGACTTCCTTCTGGCACTCCCCTCCCCATCTCACCTTCTCGTTCTTTTCTCTCACCCTGACCCTGGAACACACACAGCCTGGGAGGTCCCTCTGTACCCCCCCTACTATGTGATCCCCAGTTGCAGCCAGTATGCCTGGTTCCTGTTCCCCATGTGACAGCCCAGCAGGTCTGGGCTGGATCCACCTGTCCCAGGGCAGGTGCGGGGCCAGGCTCACCTTGGGGAAGTCAAAGGGCTCCTCATCCCACACGGGGTTGAACGAGTTCCCCTGTGAGGTCCGTGTGCGATACTTGCGCCGCGTGTCAACAGGGAGACCAAACATGTCCACCTCCACGTAGATTCCCACCTTCCTGTCAGACAGGAACTGCCCCGAAATCACCTGGGGGGGGGTGGGCCAAGGAGGGTGAAGTGGCTGCTGAGATCCACCCCCAGGACTCCGCTGGTCTGAGCCCTCCCGGCCCCACCTTGACCCGCAAGGCATTGGCCACGATGCCATCCACGATGACTTCAGTGAAGGGATCAAAGGACTTGTCCGGCCGCCGCATGAACTCGGGCTTGAGCAGGTACCCACTGCGCCCATTGTACTCAAACACACCTGCATTAAGCTGCATCGCCACATCTGGGTGTGACACAGGAGGGCAAGGGTCAGCAGGTGGAA
>NW_007726430.1:106045-115628 GCF_000696425.1 Galeopterus variegatus
GCCAAGGAGGGAGAATTGGCTGCTGAGATCGACCCCCAGGCGTCCGCTGGTCTGAGCCCTCCCGGCCCCACCTTGACCCGCAAGGCATTCGCCACGATGCCATCCACGATGACTTCAGTGAAGGGATCAAAGGACTTGTCCGGCCGCCGCATGAACTCGGGCTTGAGCAGGTACCCACTGCGCCCATTGTACTCAAACACGCCTGCATTAAGCTGCATCGCCACATCTGGGTGTGACACAGGAGGGCAAGGGTCAGCAGGTGGAACGGGCTGAGGAGTCAGGCAGGACAGTGCCATGCAGAGGTGGGACCAGGGATCATTAGGGGTCAGATGGAGTCCAGAGGCCAGGTCAGGGGTGGGATCAAATGGCATCAGGGGTCCAGATTCAGGAACGATCAGAAAGGTGAGGGGTCTAGAGTCAGCCAAGGTCAGAAGTTGGGATCAGTCAAGGTCTGGGTTCAGTTTGGGGATCTGGGATTAGATAGGGTCAGAGGTCTACTCAGGGAAGACTAGCAGGATCATGGATCAGAGTCAGTAAGATTGGGGGTCAGGGCTCACCCAGGGTCTGGAAGTTGAGTGCGACAAGCTGGCAGCCTACGTTCCAGAAGAGCTGGGGCATGTAGTTGGAGGAGTCCACACGGGTGCCCTTGGGGTAGATGCGGCTGAGCTGCTGCTTGTTGTACCTGAGGTTGGCAGTCAGGGGCCACTCGGGGTATAGTGCCCACCCCTGCCTCCAGCCCGGCATACCTGCGAATCCCACTCCCCCTCCACCAGCCTCTGCTCATGCCGCCCCTTGGGCCTCTGCTTCTCAGCCCAGCCTGCCCCTGAGACTGTCCAGTGCTGCCCAAACCTCGGGCCAGAGCCCTATGCAGGTGGCACACGTGGGTCAGAACATCTGAGCCGGACTTGGAGTGCCCCGCCCGGTCCGCCTGCCACCCACAGCTCCTCAGGATACTCCACAAACTCCATGGGGCTCTTGGTCAGCTGCTCCATGGCCTTGGTCTCCACGAAGGATGACATCTCAAAGCACTTGTTCCTCTCTGGGGAGTGGGCAGAGGGGGGTGGGGAGGTGTCAGGCCTGGCAGGCTGGCTCCCTCCCCCACCACCTTTCTCCACTCACTTCGAGCAGCTTCGAAGGACTTGAACTTGACAGGCTCAATGTAGTTGACGAGCGTTGACATCTCCTCAGTGGCGTTGACCTCACTGCTGGCTGTGCCCTGAAGCCCATGAGCCTGGGGTCAGCAGTACCGCCCCCAGTACCAGCCGGAAGTTCCCTCACCTGCCCGCCCCACAAAGGAGGCGCTGACGACCCTCTTCCCACCACTGCAATCACACTGCCAGTGGCTTTTAGAAAGGGCCCCACCCCCCCATAACCCACGGTCCCACCTGTCCCGATGACCTCCTCCCTGCAGCCAGGCCTACCTGCCCTGGAACCCTCCCCACCGGCTTGCCTCCTGCCTCCCTGGCCACCCCTATTCTCCCTGATCCAAACCCAGGGGTTCAATTTTTCACATGCATGAGCCCCCAGTTTCCATCTCCAGCCACTCTTTCCAGTCACCACCTTGCCATCTCCTCTCAGGTGGCCCTCAGGATCCTCAAACTCAGTTCCTGTGAATGTGAACGCTGGCCACCCCTGCCCACACCCTCTCCAGGTCAGGGACCCTCTCAAGTCTGACCTCATACGACAGTCAGATTGACCTTTTCTGTCACTGCTCCTCAGAACTCCTCAATGCTCCCCGCGACAGCACTCCCTCAGCTCGCACGGGCCCCTCGTCCTGCGCACTCTGGCCGCGCCGCCGCCGCAGGGCCTCGCCCGTGCTATTCCTGCTGCCTCAGGTCTGCCCACCCCAACCTCCTTCCCCAGGCCAGACTCCCCTTTCTCCCCAATTCTGCACCCTAACTCGCCCCTGCCCAGCCCACGTGGTGAGCACAGCTGCACCCTCGTTTCTACGCCTACTTATTTAAATTCCCTCCTCCCCCTTCATACACAGAGTTCCAGGAGGGTGGGGACATGTCCGTCTTGTTCTTGGCCAGACCCATCACCCGGTGCCATGACATGCTACCTCCCCCACCCTCCCGCCTGTGGGCCTGACCTCATCCGTGGTTGGCTTTTTGGGGTCTGTCTGCTCCTCCTCTTCCTCGTCTTCCTCCTCATCCTCACGGTCAGCAGGTCCCAGAGCATCAGGACCCCGATTTGGGCCCTCCTCACCCAGAGACTTGCGAGGCTCCAGGCTGGGCTTCTCCAGCCCCGCCTCCTCCCCATTGCTCAGGCCTGGGCAGCTGTCAGAGCTGGGGGACCCTGCAGAGGGCAGGGCCACAGGGGTCAGAGTCAGGACCCCACACAGATGCACAGGAAGCTCAAAACCAGTCCGTGTGGAGATGACTCAGTGCAGGGCTCAAGGGGTACTCTCAGGCAGTGTGTCTTGGGGAGAGGGCAGAGGTCAAGGGTCAGATAGCATTAAACCCAGTCGCAGTCTGGAGGAGTCACAGGTCAAAGGTGAAGAGTTATATGTAACAGGGAGGTAGGTGGGGTGGCTCCGAGGGACGACAAGCCAGGAAGAGGGATACAACGGCCTTCACAGTGGGGTGCTGAGGGTCAGGCTGGGCCATACCGAGCTGCGGGGAGGAGGGCTCGGTGGCGGCGGAGCTCTCGCTCAGCACCGAGTTGCTCTGCTCCAGCGGCCGCTTGCGCACGGAGCTGCCGGGGACGCCTGCGCTGGGCCGGTGCCGCTTCTTGTTCTTCACCAGGATGCGGCCCATTAGGTCCTGGGGGCTGGGCAGGGGGATGCCTGGGGCCAGCTGGGCGAGCAGGAACAGGTCAGGGCCTGCAGAGGTGCCCCTCACCCCCGCTGCCCTGCCTCGGCCCCGAGCCCCCCTACCGGGTACTTGTCCAGGGGGTCGATGAGCAGCGCGTCCCCAAAGATGGAGCGGCAGTACTCGGCCATCTTGGCCTGCTGCTTTGCCCTGTGGGCCAATGTCAGAGGTCAGAGGCTCCAAGGGGTGGGGTTGAGGTCTACAGGTTAGAGGCCTACAGGGTCAGTGGAAGTTCCCAGGGTCAGAGGTCACTGGAGCAGGTGACAGTGCCATGGGGGGAGGCTGCCTCAGCCCATCAGGTCCCCAGGTCAGGGCCCACTCACGAGTCCACGTGGTTCTCGAAGGAGAGGATGACGGGGTAAGGCGAGGTCTTGAAGGCGGTCTCTGCAATGGCCTCGAGCACGTCACGAAGGGGCACCTCGGTGGTCATGGTGAAGCCATGGGTGATGAAGGGCTCCTCCTCGGGCGGCCGCCCCTTCCACACGTCTAGCTCCACGCAGCGGCAGCCCCACAGCAGCGCCTGGCGGTACATCTCCACCGACGAGGTCCCGGCCAGCTGCCCCGCTGGGAGCGAGGCTCTGTCACCACAGCCACCTGCCAGCCTGGCCCTTACCACCCCCGCTCCACATTGACCCAGGCCAAGCTGGGGACATGGAGGCCCCCATGGTAACCCAGTCCAGCCCTGGCACACTCTGGTCTGCCCCTGATCTCTCCTTAATTCTCTGTGGAACCAGCACCATTTCCCCTAAAAGTCCCCCGGGCAGGGCCCAGGACCTGCCCCCCAGCCCCTAGCACCCACCCTAACGAGGCACAGAGCAGAGCAGGCATCTGCCAGTACCTACTGCCAAGGTGGTTCCTCCTCCAGGGCTCCGCCTCTCTCAGATAAACACCCACCACCCACCCACCCCACCAGCCCAAACTGTGGGAGTCATCCCCACACCCACTCTAGCTCCCCACAACCGTCACCATCCCTCCATCACCACTTCCTCCACCTGCCCCTGGCCTGGGACAGCCTCCACCACCTCTGAGGGACCAGAAGCCCCTCCTTGCCTCCAACCCAATCTCTATAGAGCACCTGGTGTCATCCTTCTCAAAAGTCTCCTCACCTCCTCTGCATCACACCCTCCAAAAAACCTCTCCCTCCCACCCAGGATACATCTGAAAGCCTCCCAAGAGCCCAGGGCTAGCCCTGCCTCCCTTTCTGGCCCCCTCCCTCACCATGCCCTTGCCCTGGCCACTCCCTGTCCCACCTCCCTGGCCTCCTTTCTGCTTCTTTTTTTTTTTTTTTAAAAGATGACCGGTAAGGGGATCTTAACTCTTGACTTGGTGTTGTCAGCACCACGCTCACCCAGTGAGCAAACCAGCCATCCCTATATGGGATCCGAACCCGTGGCCTTGGTGTTATCAGCACCGCACTCTCCCGAGTGAGCCACGGGCCGGCCCCTTTCTGCTTCTTAAAAGCACCCCGGGGTCTCCTGCTCTCAGCCTTCACACAGGCTGTTCCTCCATGCTGCCAGCTGTTGCCAGCCTCAGCCCTTCCCCAGGGAAGCTTTCTGACCCCCGTGAGGCCCAGCCATGTGGAAACCCCACCCCTCCAACCCCGGTATCCCCAGCACTGGCCAATGAATGAGCAAATGAGGTGAAAGAACTGCACCCCAAGCAGAGGGAGGCGGGGCAAGGGCCAGAGGCCGGGCACAGCCGCGCCACTCACCCGTGAGATAGGTGTTGTGCGAGGAGTTGATGAAGTAGGCACTCAGCGGCTGGGTCATGTCTGCACTCAGGTCCAGGGCTTCCAGGGGCAGGATGCCATTCTCTTCCCCTCCCAGGTAGCGGCTGAAGCCCTCCATGGACATCTGGTCTGGGGTTGGGGAGGGTAGCAGGGTCAGCGGAGGCCCTTCCTGCCACCCCTGCCACCTACACCACTGGCTCACCTCGCTCCAGGAACTGCTGGTTGGGCTCGTACTTCTCAATGAGCAGCCGGGCCTGGGAGGGCCTCAGGGGTGGGTACAGCACTTCGTTGAGTCTCGGGTCCCGTTGCTTCTGGTTGATGAAGTCCATAAGCTGTTCTAGCGTCAGGTACGGCTTGCCCTTGGCACCTCTGGAGGGGGTCAGAAGCCAGGTCATGCTGGAGCCCCACTAGTCCCCCACGCCAAGCCCTCATCCTGGCAGAGAGAGTCAGAAGGCTTGTGCCTGGCTCCAGCACTCACTGATTGTGATTCTGGGCAAGTCACTGCCCCCTCTGGGCCTTAGTTTCCCCATCAGCTCTCCTGTCCACCCTCATTGTCAAGGCAGCAGACAAGCTGGCGTCGGCATTAGCAAGAGCCCTGGAAGCTGCCAAGTGCTCATGCCACCACCCCATGCTTCCAGACCCTGGATCCAATCTCAGCTCTAGCCCTCACTTGCTGTGTGATCTCAGGCAGGTCCCACAACACATCTGAGCCACTTGGCTCTCATGCCCAGAGTGGGCTGATTAAACCAACTGTGGCAAAGGTTTTCCACGAAAAAGATGCGGAAATGGCGGCTCTGAGCATGGCACATCCCCCCACCCACCTCGGCACTCCAGCACTGGCACCAGCTCCGCTTCTCACTGGGGTAGAAGCGCACTGAGCAAGAGCCAAAGGGCACAAGGGGCTGGGAGGTGGGCCCCGCCCTGCTCACATCTCCAGCAGGATCTTGTCAATGTCTGGCCGTAGACACAACTTGTTCAGGAACCGCTCGAAGATTTCCAAGGAAAACTCATCAGGACGAATGGACTCACTCTGGGGACCAAGGAGTGTGGGGTGAGCACCCAGGCAGCCAGCCCCAGAAGAGTGAGCACCCCCAGGACACCCCAACCCCGCCCCTGCCCACACCACACACCCGGTTGAAATTGAGGCCACAGGACTCCAGCGCGGTCTCCACCCGTTTCTTGTCTGCTGAAAACATCTTCAGGATGCTGATGCAGGCAGGAGGGGTCAGGGTCAGTGGGGGGGACAAAGGTCACCAAGGTCAGAGCAAGAGAGAAGGTGCTGAGAGGAAAGGGGTGCTCACTTCTTGACTGGGATCCGTCCATCCTGGTTCACCTGCAGCTTCAGCTTCGTGTATCTGGGGAGAGAAGCAGAGGTGTCACACCCTGGGAAAGGCCACCTGAACACCCATCGCCCCCCCCCCGGGTGGCCTGGGGCTTACGCTTTGCGCAGGAAGGTGTTCCGGGAGGCATTCTGGGCCAGGATGTTCATAGCCAGCTTGAACAGCTCCTCAGACCAGACCTAGGGGGTCAGCACACAGGGGCAGGAGAGAGTGGTGGACAGAGGGGCTGGCCAGCCACAGTCCACACTGCCCGGAACTGGATCTGGGACACGGGAAGTTACAGAACAGTGTAGTACAAAACGGGAGCTCAGGAAGTGATGGCCAACTCGGTGAATGGGGCAATGAATCCCCCTGGCTGTCCCCAAGGCCCCAGCCCACCTTGGCTGTGTCATCCTGCACCGCCATGAAGTTCAAAAATGTTGTGTTCACTGGGTCGGGCCCAGCTACCACCGTCATCAGCTTCTCCTCCAGCCGGGCATCGGGGCCCCCAAAACCCAGCACTTCCCGGATCTTAGGGTCCTGAGTAGGTGAGAACCAAGGGTGAGGAGGGTGTCCTGGTCCCACACAGCCTGGCTCCCATCCTTACTCCTGGGCCCCATCACTTACCTTGGGCAGGCGGGCATAACGGCCCATCCGTGTGTCCCTGATAGAACTGATGTCAAGTGTGTCCACCTCCTGAGGAAACCACATACCAGGGTGGGTCTATGAGGCTGCAAAGTGACAGCTGGGAGCCCCCAAGCTTCCCACCCAGGCCAGGGAGTCACCACCCCTGGCCGTAGGCCCGCCTCAGCCCCTGCCCCTAGCACTTCCTGTCTGGGGAACCGTGGGAGAGGTCAGCCAGCAGCTGGGCCCTGCCCCTATGGGCAGGAGAGGAGGGACAGGGTGGGGGTCTGGGACAGTGGCCCTAGGCCTGAGCCAGCTGTACCAGTGCACGCCCTCACCATGTTAGGTCCTGTCCAGTACAAGAAGAAGCCGTTGGGGTCCACTCGCAGGGTCACCAGGTTACGACTGGAGGCCTCCTGGGGATAGCACAGGCCAGCAGAAATCACGATGTGAGGGCTGCAGCCCAGGCTTGGTCTTTGGACCCCCTCCAGCTATCCACCCTAGTGTTTCTGCCAGTGAGCTGAGACGATGCCACATCCAGCCCACGGGCCCTCCATGGCTACCTACAGCTCTCAGGACAAAGCTAAGGTCCTCAGCATGATATATGGTGTGCAAGAGTGAGTTCTGGCCCCAATGCTCCTCCCAGCCTCACTTTCCTCTCACCCTCAGATTCTGTCTCATGGACCACGAACTACCCTTTCCCCATCTCCCAGCTTTTGCCTAATGTTCCCTTTGTTAGGATATCCTCTCCTTCCTTCTCTACCCACAAAATCTGACCACCTACTGGGAAGCCTCCCCTGGCCCCCACCCTGGGCTCAGTTTCCCCAGAAGGCCTGAGAGCTCCATGAGAGTTGGATTCCTCCAGCAGCCCCCTTAGTTCAGCCCAGTACAGAATGTCCATGGGATGAAAGCAGAGGGTTCAGAAGTCTGAACCCACAACACTTCTGTGTCCCTTGGGCCCCAGGATGACCGCCACCTCTTAGTCTGCCTCCAAGTCCATTATCTGCCATCCTGCACCTTCTGGGATCCTCACAGCCTTGGGGTTCATCCCCATCTTACAGATACATGGGCCCCCCAAAGGGGACTCACTCTGCCTTCAGGACCGGGCAGTGAGCTCTGTCCTCCCTGTGACTGGCAGGGGGCTGGGAAGGGCAAGCCAGACCCATTTCCTGAGGAGGGCCCAGTCCCTGTCAACTCCCAGGGCTACCCCGTGTGACTCAGAACCAGCTGCCAGAGAGGGTGTCATCAAGGGCTTAGACTCAACCAGGGCCTGAGTGGCCAGGTGTCCACAGGTAGAACTCTCCTGCCCCAGGCTAAGAGGACCCCCCTCACCTTGGGTGCTACCCCCAACTGCTGCTCACTGTCTGGTGGACGGCACCATTGTCATCAATACAACAGCTCACACTGACACTGCCCCTGCCGCCTGCCAGGCACGGTTCTAAACTCTTAATATCTAGGAGGCCATGTAGGCCTCCTAACAACCCTATGAAGTATGTGTTATGGTCATTCTCATTCTACGGTGAGGAAACTGAGGCACAGGGAGGCTATATAGCTTGCCCAAGGTCAAGAAGAGCCAGGATTTGCATGAGGGCAGCATTGTTCCAGCATCCTGTGACCTGGGAAGCAGGGAACCGAGACTTCTGCCAGGCTCCAAGCTCCTGGCCTCAGCCACAACCTTACTGCAGGGCCTGCAAAGTCTCCACTTTCCAGACCTCAGTTTCCTCTTCTGGAGAATGGGGGTTGCATCAGCCCCACCCATTGCAGGCTATGCTTACAAGGGACAGGAGTTCACCTGGGGACAGAGGGGACAGGAGACCCCAGAACTTTTGGTATGCATGGGCCTCCCCACCTCAATATGCTGACACTCATCCCCAGCCCCTCTTTGGTATTCCCAAGCTTGCCCGGGGGCTGAGTCCCCCCAACAGTGTGAGGAGGGGGGAGCTCTGTGGGTGCTGCCCCCAAGGCCTCCCCTGGCCCCTCGCCAGGGGTCTGGCCTTCAGTGACAGCCCAGGCCCCCTGCTCTCCAGCCCCAAGCCTTTGTCAGCACCCCCCACCCCACCCCCAGGGCCCTCTCCCTGTTCCCACTTCCTTATTTGGGTTTATCAGACTGGAAGAAAAATGAGAAACTTTTCCCTTCAGGCCGCCTGGGGGGAGGGGTCTCCCGCAGTCCCTGGGGCACCCAAGCACCCCCGGCCCACACGCACACCTGCTGGCCTCAGACCACGCCCCCAGCCCCTCCCCCCAGCTCCCACGCCTACCCGCCCCACCCAGCCGGAAAAGAACCCAGAGTCTTCCAGGCCTGTGGCCTGACTGGGAAGAAGCAGCGAGGAAGCTCGTGCAGGCCGGGTGGAGGCCCTGGGGAAGGAGGGGCCCGGGGCAGAGGGGGGCGGTGTGAAACGTGGGTGGGGCGCAGGACTGGGATGCGGAGCCGCAGGTGGGGGCCCGAACATCTGGGAAGCGCCAGATGCAAGGCAGGTAGAAAGGGGGGGCCAGGATTTATTGGGTTTCAAAGTTCCGAGGCTAAGGAGTGGGGAGCAAAGTTCCGGGAGGCGTTGGAACTTGGGGGGCAAAGTCTCCACTAGGGGGTGACTTGGTGCTCCCAACCTGAGCAGGGAGCTGGGCTGGGATCCAGAAGCAAGGCGAAGGGGTGCCAGCCAGAATAGGGTGAAAAAGTGATGAATGGAAGAGGATTGTTCAGGCCAGGGCACCAGGGTGAGTAGGCTCCCAGCGGCACCCACCCAGAAGGAGGATGCCCTTAGCCAGATTAGGGGTCAGGGTCCCCCGGCCAGGGAGTCCAGTGGTAGGCAGGGGTCAGGGGACGAGGCCGGGATCGGAAACCAGAATTAATCTGGCAGGGAGGGGTGGGAACGGCGAGTTAAAGGGGGGGCGGGGGGCTGTGAGATTTATTGGGGTTCGAAGTCTCCGCGCCAAGGAGTGGGGAGATTTTCCAGAGCCGAGGGACTGGGGCGGGGGGGGCGACGTCTTCTTCACGGGGACGATTGGGGACTCAAGTTTCCGGAGCGCAGCAAGGCTGGGATTGGTGGGGCGCCGTGGTCAGGCGAGGCTGGGGTGGGGGTCCCCGGCGTCCGGCCGAGCTT
>NW_007726430.1:115859-120731 GCF_000696425.1 Galeopterus variegatus
GGGGCCGAGGCGGCCCCGCCCCCTCCCACCAAGTCGGGCCCGCCTCTGCGTTGGCTCCCCCTGGCGGCCGGGGTAGCCAGTGCAGCCAGAGGGACACTGGGACAAGGGCGTACCTGGACGAGTGGGAGGCGTTGCTGGGGGACTCAGCAGGACTTAATTCTTCGGGCCCGAGGTGGGTGTAGGGCGCTTGGGGCTTAGGGGGGCTAATTGGGGGTACGGCTGGAGGGATCGGATGTAGAGGCCACTGCTTAAGAAGGGCCGGGGTCAGCCCGTTGAGGTTTCCCAGAGGGGAGGCCAGGGTACTAGTGGAGGGCAGGACCTGGGCCGGGGGGAGCAGAGTCCTGTCCCCTGCCCCGCTCCAGCCGCGCTTAGCTGAGTGCAGGAAAAGCCACTCCCATCCCACCCCCTGCTCTCACTTCGCTTCACCCCCTCCTGCTGCAGCGCAGTCCCCCCTCCCTGGGAGCACTTAGCCGACTAATGGGCCTCCCGCCGGCAGGCGCCCCTCCCCCGTCTCTAGCCCCGGGAGACTGGGCGCCTGCCACCTCCTTTAAGGGCCCAAGGCATCCTGGCTCTCCGGAGCAGGCCCTGGAACAGTCGCCTTCTTGTGCTGCAGACCCCCCTGACCCCAGCCCGTCTCTGTCGGTCTTTTTGGCTGAAAACCGGGAAGGGAAGCCTGGTGTTTGCCCAGAGAGGTCAGAAGCCTCCTGGGTGTCCCCAGAGGAGGGAATTGAGGAGGGGTTCTGCAGTGCCTGGCCCACAGCATGTGCCCTGAAATCTGTGTTCCAGGGATCGGGGGAGGGGAAGGCGCATGGGCACTGGGATGCGTGGGGGCTATAGCCCCTCCCGCAGGGCTTGGCTGGGGGGGCTCCTGCCTGGGGGCCCCTGTGGGAGCCCCCCCAATACCGAGGCAGTAGCAGCAGTAGGTTTAAAGTAGAACTCATCCAGAGGGGCCAGCCAAGTCACCTAGAAACCCAGAAAGAGATGGAGCTGGTTCTTGGGGAGGAGGGGTCAGCTAAGGAGGAGCTGCCCTGCAGGACCCTTTGCCCCAGGCTCTCAGACCCCCAAGGGAGCCCTGCCTGGCACTGACCTTCCTCCAAATCCCTACCGTGTTGGCCACCAACCCTAACCTAGTGAATCGCCTTGCCTCTAGCCACCGCCCTGTGGGGTGTGATTATCATCTCCACTTGAGGCCCAGAGAGGGGAAGGGACTTGCCCAAGGTCACACAGCTTAGTAGGAAGATTTCAACCCTGGACTTCCTGCCTCCACTCCCTGTCCTTGAGGAGACAAAGAAAGGGGGACAGGACTGTGATCCTTATCCTCTCTCACCAGGACTGCAGAGCCATATCCCTCAGAGATCCAGGGACCACCAGACCTCGTTGGAAGAACAGAGCAGTGCAGGGTAAAGATTGGCCTCTGTTTCCACAGGCCTAGGTTCAAGTATGGCTCTTGCTAGTGGCCTCTTGCTAGTGACAGAACCTAGTCTCTGTGCCTTAGTCATCTTGTCCAGAAGCTAGAGGTTGTTGAGGATGAAATAAGCAAATAGGTAGGTGATGCCCCCCCCCCCCCCCGGCAGCTTGACATCTGAGTGGATGGAAGGCTGTTGGGGTACCAGGGAGGAAGAACAGGGCATGGGTCAGCTCTGGGGCAGGGGACCCTGCCAGCCAGTGCCAGGGCTAGCAGAGCCTGGAGCCAGGGCTTGAGCTTAGGGGGTCTGAGCCGCAGGCCTTAGGCCTTGTGTAGTACTCCATAGAAGCATTGGGCAGCAGGCTTCTTGGAAGACAGGATGGGAGCCTGTTTCCTGAGCCTGAGCCTCTTCTCCCCCCACCCCGTGTCTCCCGAGGCCAGAGCAGCCCCCATTAGAGGGCTCCTTCCTCCTCGGACACTTTCTTCCAGCCTTGGTAATGGTAATGGGGTTTCTCGGCAAGCAGTAATGGTGGAAGGAAGGCAGCCTTTCCGGCCTTTACCCTTGATTAAGGGAGCAGCTTGTCCCACGGGACCTTCCCAGGGCCTCTGGTTCAGGGAGGCATTCTGGTGGGGGGGGGAGCAGGACCCCAGGAGGGGTGGAGCTGGGGAGGCCACAGCCTGAGGCTGGAAGGATGAGAAGCAGGGTAACACTCCAGTCCTGGAAAGGCTCAGGCAGGAGAGCAAGGGCTAGGTGTAGACCCCAGAACACTGAGCTCTTGGCCCCCAACCACAGGGAGGTCAGGATAATCAGCCTCCTGGAAGAGGCTCAGGGAGGTAAGTGACTTGCCCATAACCTCTCAGCCTACTGGGCAGAGTCAGGATTCAAACCCAGTTCTTCCACTCCATGGCTAAGGTTCTGTGCAGGGCAGCCCAGCCTCCAAGAAAGCTGCAGGCCAGATGCCCATCTGCACCAACTATTCTTAGGGTGGTAAGGGACAGGACTGACAGGGGAGTCAGCCTCAGGAATCTGGGTGTGCTCTGGGGGTGGCACAGGAGGTAGAAAGAGGGAGAGTGAGGAAGATCATGCCCTCTCCTCTGTGCCCTGCCCCAGGAATCCTGAGGGGTGCCCTGACTTTGGGCATAAGCAGAAACCTTCACATCAACGCTGAGGGGAGGAGGAACAGAAAGGTCGGTGTTCAGGGTCACAGCATCTTGGGGGCAGAGGTAGGGCTGGAGATCTTCACGGCCTACGAGCCCCACTCCCACAGCAGCTGTTGGGCATTAGGGGCCATTCAAA
Organism: Galeopterus variegatus; assembly: GCF_000696425.1. Lineage (NCBI taxonomy): Eukaryota > Metazoa > Chordata > Mammalia > Dermoptera > Cynocephalidae > Galeopterus > Galeopterus variegatus. The sequence continues at coordinate 118,562 of NW_007726430.1, forward strand.
TGTCCCCCTCTGATCCGTGAGCACCCCCAACACCAAAATCAATGCTCGCGTTCAGAAAGAGCTGACCTGCCCTGGTGGGATGAGGTGGGGCATAGTGGGGAATGTGGACTTGGGTAAAGTGATCCTCCCATCAGACCCGTATTAGAGCAGGAGGTAAGGCCGTGAGGTGGGGTATAGTGGGGAATGTGGACTTGGGTAAAGTGATCCTCCCATCAGACCCGTATTAGAGCAGGAGGTAAGGCCAGGATGGAGCTCCCAGTGGAGAGGTTGGGTCCTGCCTGATCAGCATGAGCAAGGGTCAGCCCTTTTCTGGCCCCCCAGGCTGGCTGAAGGAGGCCAAGGCCAGAGGAGGGGCTGGGCCCTGTGAGACTGCTTCCCCTCCCCCAATTCCCAGCCTCTGTCTTCTCTTTGCCTCTTCTCCCCCAACTGTCGGGTCAACGAGGAGCCTAGAGTCCTGTCTTTGGATGCAGCACCATGTGTGACCCTGGGCCAATCCCAACCCCTCTCTGAACTCCACCGGCTGCAGAAGGCTTCTCCCTCCAGCATCCAGAGAGAGGGTGTCTGTGACGGACTGGATGGAAATACTGCCTCTCAGACCCTGAGACTCTGTTTGGGACGACGGAGAGTGAGACTGCCACCCATGGAAACATCACTGGGGGAGCTGCACAACCCTGTTGGGTGGTATCCAAGGGGAGGCAGGGGAATGAGTGGAGATTCTTCGTCAGGGGGTTTGATTCACACAGCCTGGATTCAATATCTCAGCTACCCCTTTATCTAGCCATGTGTCTTCATTGATCTCTGCGGTGTAGTAATTGAACTTGCCATGCATATTCCTAAGTAACCTTCACCACAACCTTCTGAGGAAATGGATGCACAGAGGAAGCCATTCATTCTTTCGCTCTCTGACACAGTTCTAGGTGCTGGGGTTCAGCAGGAACTGGGTAATTTGCCTAATACACATGGGTTTGAAGACGTGCAAGCAGACTCGAGCCTGGGCATCAGCGACCAAGGTCCGAACAACGTCCGCACAACGTCCACACAAGCTCAGCTTCATGCAGTTCGCAATCTAGAAGTGGGAGACAGATAACGAATGAATGAGACAATTTTAAGATGCAGAATATCAAACAGGGTGAGGGAATGGGATGCACGGTCTGCTCGTGAGAGGTGGGCCAGTGAGATGTGAAGAACAGAGGAGCCACAGGGAGAGGATCTGCGGGAGAAAACTGCGGTGCCCTCATGGTGGAACCGACTGGGTGGGGGTCCCGGTAAACGCTGTTATTATTACCTTTATTGTCATCAGTCCCGGCTCCCCCACTTCCCAACGCTTTGCGTCTGAATTTCTTCCTTTGCACACACACGTCGAGGGGCGCCCAGTAGAGGCCGGCCCTAGGAGGGCGCCCCAAACAAGTTTGCGCTGCCCCGCCCGGGCTCGCCGCGGGGGAGGGCCGGCCACGCGGGGCAGGCCCAGCGAACTACATTTCCCACAGTGCTTTCCCCGCCGCCATCTTGGCCGGTGGGCGGTGGCTGCCTCGGGTCTGGCCTTTCTGACCGGACGGCCGGCTCTGCTCAATCCTCACCGTGGCTTCTTCCGTGGGGGGGCGTGGGACCCCGCCGAGTAGGGCGTCTGGGGACCCGGGCAGCTCCTGCCCTGCTTTCTCACTCCTCCATCCCCGGGAGCTCGGTCCACGTGCTGGTCCGCGCGAAAGAAGCCCGCTAGCCCCTTGCTGGCCAACAGCCGGAGGACCCCGACATCGGGTCCCACCACGTGTCCTCACCGGATCCCCGCCCCGCACGCAGTGCCCACTCCCTTCCACTCCCACATGGCCCCCGTTCCTGCCTCAATGAGGGCAGAATGAGGTAGGGTCCAGTGAGAACTAGGGTCTTTCCAGGAGCGCAAACCCTGGTACCGGGCGCCTAGAATGCCTGGGTTTGGGGCTGAAAGGTTAAATTAGGGGAGATGCGGACAGCCTAGCCAATATCCCTGCCGAAGAGAACCTCCCGTAGGTAGCCCTTGCCCGGGGGCGGGGTGGGGGTGAGGAGCCCAGAGCGGGGCTGGCCCTTTAAGGGGGTGTGGTCGGGGGGCGGAGGAAGAGAGCTAGACAGAGAAAGCGGCTTCGGCGGCGGCGGCTCGGGCGGCGGCCGCGGGGGACAAAGGGCGGGCGGATCGGCG
>NW_007726430.1:121731-128739 GCF_000696425.1 Galeopterus variegatus
AGCGGCCCCGCGGGGGGCGCGGCGTTGGCGGCCCCAGCCCCCGGGCCGGGCGGTGGCGGCCCAGGGCCCCGCGTCTACTTTCAGAGTCCCCCTGGGGCAGCAGGCGAGGGCCCCGGTGGCGCGGACGACGAGGGCCCAGTGAGGCGCCAAGGGAAGGTCACCGTCAAGTACGACCGCAAGGAGCTACGGAAGCGCCTCAACCTGGAGGAGTGGATTCTGGAGCAGCTCACGCGCCTCTACGACTGCCAGGTGTGTTCCCCACCCCGCGCCGACACCCTAAAATCTGTCCCGAGTCAGACCGCCCGGGAACCCCACCGTGAGTTCTCCTGTCACCGGAGTCAATGGACGCTCCGCTTCCCCGCGCTCCGCTCCTCTCTGCACTCCCCGCCCCCAATGTTTGCTCTTGTCTGACCTAAGTCACTCCTGGCTTCTCTGCTGCCTCAGACCCTGCCTCCCTCATGCTACTCCCCGGGTCAAGCTTGGTGTCCTCCAGAAGTCTCAAGGGATAGCCTGGGTTTGTGGCAGGAGGCAGGGGGTTGCCTGGGCTACCACTGGAGGAGGCCTAACCTACTTAGTGCCAGCTAGCCTTGACCCAGGTTAAAAGTCCCTAGTCTGGTTGGTGGGGGGTAATGTAAAGGGTCTGGCTGTTCTAATGGGCTAGCCTGGAGCTCCATCTTAGCGTGTAGGCAAGCTAGCTTGCTCTCTGGGCTCTGGTTCTCCACCCCATGACTCCCTGGTCGCTCAGATGGTGACTCAGGCCCCGGGGGGCAGGGTGGAGGAGTGGGTTTGCCCTGTGCTGCCTACTCTAGCCCAGCCCTGGAATGCAGCTGGCTCCAAACAAGGTAGCTGCTTTCAGGGGGGGGGGGAGGCACCCCCTCCCTCACCAAAGCATGGGCTCTTTGTTTCCCCTTTACTAGGCCTGGGTCCTTCCCACTGACCCCTCACCCTTTACTTCCTCCTCACTCCAGGGAAGCTGTGACAGGTGTTTGGGGGAGTGGAGGGGGTTGTGATGAGCTGGGACAGCTGGCTCCATCGGTGTTCTGGTGAGATGGGGGGTCCGGATGTTGGGGAGACACATCTGCCAGGTTCCAGCCCAAGGTCTGCAGCCCTCGCTGTCTGGCCTAGTCTGGCACCCAGGGTGCCCACTGGCAGGGACAGGCAGCTCCCCCCACTGGGCAATTTGCCTTGGCACGGGCCTGATCTGTTTTCCTCCTCGGAACAGCTGCCGTTGTCTGCTGGGCAGAGAGGGCTGGGCTCCTCCCGAGGTAGGCAGGGATTTCAACCAGAGAGCCCCTCTCATACCTTCTCTCCCAACTCAGGCTCTTGTCTCTCCCTCCTCCCCACCCCCACCCAAGGAAGAGGAGATCCCAGAGCTGGAGATTGATGTGGACGAGCTCCTGGACATGGAGAGTGACGATACCCGGGCTGCCAGGGTCAAGGTGAGAGGGGGCTGGGGGAGGGGCAACAGGAGGCTGCCTAGAGGCAGTGAGGCTTGGAGAAGTGAGGCTCCGGAGCCAGGCTTTCGCCTGACCCTGTAACCCTGTAACCTTAGCCTCAGCTTCTGCCTCCAGCAAATGGGGCCAATGGTACTTACCCAGCTGTGAAGTGGCTTTGGCATCTCCTGTGCCTCAGGGTGGCCACAGTATCTTGGAAGTTGGTATAGGTGAACTCTAGGCCCCCATTCCTGAGAACTCACTGTGTATTTAATCCCTCCTCTCCCTCATTCCTCCCTAGGAGCTGCTGGTTGACTGTTACAAACCCACTGAGGTAAGTGGTTTCCTCAGAGAGTGGGGTGAGGGGAGTCTGGGCTCCTGTCTTCTTGAGGTCTGGTCTCTCTAATGTCTACCCTCTCATCCAGGCCTTCATCTCTGGCCTGCTGGACAAGATCCGGGGCATGCAGAAGCTGAGCACACCCCAGAAGAAGTAAGGGTCCCCGACCCAGATGAATGGTGGCTCCCACAGGACAATCGCTGCCCCCCGACCTCATAGCAACAGCAATACCAGGGGACCCTGCAGCCAGGCCTGGTGCCATGAGCAGGGCTCCCCATGCCCCTGGCCCAGGGGCCTCTTCCCCTGCCCCCTCAGTTTTCCATTTTTGGGGTTTTTTATTGTTATTAAACTGATGGGACTTTTTGTGTTTTTATATTGACTCTGCGGCGCGGGCCCTTTAATAAAGCTAGGATATGCCTTTGGTGCGGCTAACAAGCTTGGCTGGTCTCTTTTGGGGGGGGACACACTGCTCTACAACTGCTGCCAGCTCAGCTTCTCCCCAGGTGACCACAGGCCTTCCTGAGGGCCATGTAGCCATGACGATAGCCCAGTACTGACTCCCAGACCAGGAGCTGGAAGTGGCTGGGGAACTGCAGGGGGAGGGTGCTATTGCTGTTGGCAGGAAGGAACATTCCTTTTTCCTTCTGGGCAAGATCCACCATGCCATTGAGCCTAGACCCCAACACTCCGCAGTCAGGAAAGGAGAAAAGGGTGAGGGTGGAGGGATGCTGAAGGAGTTGGTAGGGCCCACAAACAAACACAGGCTCACTCCTTGGGTTTTTTAAAGTTTTTTTGTTTTTTATAAACAGTCTGGTCCCTGATGAAGGCCTGTCTCCCTGCCCCTCCCCACTCTGGCTACAGTTCTGAACGTCGCTCGATTTTGAGCAGCTCCACTTCAAACACCAGAGTTGCACCACCTGTAGGGGAGAAGTGGGCTAAGATGTGAACTAGGGCCACGGGGAGAGGGAATGGCTGCAGGAGATGGAGGATAAGAAGGTATATTACCTGGAATCTTTGGAGGAGCTCCCCGCTCTCCATACCCTGTTAAAGATGCACAAAGAAATAGTGAGCTACGGCAGGCTCTCTTCCAGTTCAGGAAAAGAGAGGAGTGTTCTGCAGCCAGCCAGGCAGCAAGAAGGCCAGAAATGGAGGTATAATGGGAATGGGAGAGGATGCCAAATGCATGGCAGATGGCAGAGGGTGGGAACTACAGCTGAGAGTTTTGCCCTGTCCTCACTGCTGGACACAAGCACTTGGAAGAGGCATGTATTGTAATGAGAGAATAGGATGCAGACCTATGAGAGGCTGAAGCAGACTTTACCCTTCCCACACACCCCAAACCCCTCTATAGCCTCTCCGGAAGGGCCTCTTACCCAGCTCTGATGGGATCACCAGCTTCCGCTTTTCCCCCTCACACATCCTGTGGGAAGATACATGCTCAGCACATGGCAGCACCCAGGCTCCCTGCCCCACCCCTAGGGCTTGCCTCCCACAGCTCACATCCTGGACCATATCCATGCATGCTCCCCCAACCCTCCTCCCTCCTGTCCCCAACTCACCCCAGTAGCCCCTGATCCCAGCCCTTGATGACCTGGCCCGTGCCAAGGGAGAAGACAAAGGGCTGGTTCTGGGGCAGGCTGCTGTCAAACTCTGTCCCATCTTCCAGCTTTCCCTGTGGGACAGTGGGAAGGCCAGTGAGAAGGAGGGGACCACTCCTGACCACCCTGAGCTGTTCTCCCCATCAGGCTGGCCCCCACAGCATTGATGGTCATAGTCATTGAAGGGGACAAAGCCTTGGGCAGCCCACAGTACACCATTACTGCCTGCTGGTGCCTACCAGGGGAGTGGACAATGAAAGGCAAGATAGAACCATGGAAACTGGCTGAGAGGGGAGAGGGGATTTGCCAAAGTCACCCCCCTGGTTGGTGGAGGAACCGACTTCCAAATCCTTTCTGGTCCCCAGAAGCCCCACCCCCCAAGCCCCGCCCCCTCACCGTGTAGTGCATGTGCAGGACGTCCCCCTTGCGAGATTTGATGGGACAGTGATCCACCCGCTTCTTGACCCCGATCTGCAGCTTCCGTTTGCCCTCGGCCCCCGTGGCCGAGGCCAGGGTGCTCAGGCAGATGGACAGAACTGTCAGGACCCAGCTCAGCCTCATGTCTCTGCGGGCACAGACCCCGACCGACCGACCGGGAGGAGGGCGGGGAAGGCATGGAACATGGGCAGGTACTGGCCCCCACCGTAGTACCTTGCCTGCCCCTCGGGATCCCCTTGTCCCGGGTCACCGCCCTCTCCCCCGGGCTCCGTGGCCACACTTACCAGTCCAGTGAGAAGGGGGCTTGGCCGAGGACCCCAGCAGCGGGGAGAGGGGGTCAGGGGAGGCCACAGCAGCCAGGGCCCCACCCCTTTGCTCACCCCCAAACCTTCCCTCCCTCCTGGTCCCCACCTGCGCTCTTCAATTCCCACCCGTCCCTTTACGCAAAGTCCAGACTCTATCTGACTGCACAGCAGTTGCCCCGACCGGGCGGCCCCACTCACGCCACACCCAGCTGCCCCCGGCCCAGCACACCCACACCTCTGCGGCTGCTGCAGGGGGTCGGCCCCGAGGCACCCACACATCCCCGGTGGGTGGCTCCGGGGAGCTCCGATCCTCCGGAGGTACCCCCCAGCCCGGCCCTGTACCTCCGCCCGGGGCGCCGCCCCAGCTCTGAGCCCTCGGGGGTCTCCGGGGTACCCAGACTGGCCCTGTGTCGGCCGGCCGCCCAGCCCGCTCCACCCACACCACCTCTCCGGGGGGAGTTCTCGGCCTACCGCGTCCCCAGGCCCTGCCACCACGGAGACCGCCCCCGCGCGGACGCCCCGGGCCATTACTCTGGCCTAGCCCTTCGCTTGGCTCCTTGGCCCCGCCCTTTAAGGAGCGTAGTCCCGCCCCCGGCCCTGCGGCCCCGCCCCCGACAGAACTAGGCCCCTTTGCCACGCCACTCACCGACGGAAGCCCCGCCCCCAGCGCCTGGGCTCCGTCCCCCTCGGTCTCCAGACCCGACGCCCCGCCTTCCACCTGTTCCAGCTCCTCCTCCAGCAGCCGGGCTCCGCCCCCCACCGGTCCTAGCTCCGCCCCCAACTGCCGAGCTCCGCCCTCCACTGGCACCAGCACGGAGGTCCCACCCGTCTCTGTCCCACGTCCCGCCCCGATTCGCAGGGCTCCGCCCCGTGCGGCGTGAGAACCCTCCCCCTGCGGCATCTCCAAACAGCTCCGACCCCAACCCCCAATTTCCTCGTCACCTATTACTCGTTGACACTCGGAGCCCCGACCCGCTTCTGCCCGGCCTGATCCAGCCTGCCCTCTTGCACCCCGGCTCCCCCCAGCCCGGGCTGTGGCCCCCGCTCACCTCCTCGCCGCGCCCCCGGAGTCAACCCCGGTCGTGCTGCCACCTCTGCGCAGGCGCGTCCCCGCCGCTACCAGGCCGGGCCACGCCGCCCTCCCTCATTGGACAATGCGAAACCCGCTGCCACCCGCTTGCCGGCGCGGCTTCACCCCTAGCTCTGCCTCCCGCGCCGCCGCGTGACTTGTGCGTCACCTCCGGCGGGGCGGTAGTCTTTGAGGGTAGGTGGAAGTGACTTCCTAAAGGGCTGAAAGCTCTTCCGGCCGAGGTGACATTAAGGTCAAGTGGGCGTGGGTTCCCGGAGGGGGTCTTGTGGCGCCATTTTATGTCGCCCCCAGCCGGGTCTCCTGCTTGCCCTTGGCCTATTCGTGACCCCTAAGCCTCAGTCAGTTGCTGTGGAAAGAGCCTGAGCTTCAGAGCGAGACTTGGGTTTGACCTCCGGGTCTGCCACTCACTGACTGGTCGTGTGACCTTGAGCAAGTTCCTTGCCTGGAAGAATTTGGCTTGTAAAGGGGCTCGATAACAGCCACCCCCCAGGCCACCAGAAGGACTGAGACGTTGTGCCGCGCCAGGCCCGGGCCTACAGCGCATGGTCCTTCCCTCTTCTTTCAGCATCCATGTCCATCTCCACCTGCCGCAGGCAACAGTCATGACTGCAGTGGTCTGGCTGGGCCTGTTCCCCACCAGACCAATTTCCAGGTGCCCCAGTAAACGTGTCAACTGAAGTAATGAACCTGCAGTTGAGAGGCAGCTAAACCTAGAGGTTTAGGGAGACAGCCGACTTGAGCTCAAATCCCCAGGCCAATGAGCCTTTTTTTTTTTTTTTTTTTCTTAAAAGATGACCGGTAAGGGGATCTTAACCCTATACTTGGTGTTGTCAGCAACACGCTCAGCCAGTGAGCAAACCGGTCATCCCTATATGGGATCCGAACCTGTGGCCTTGGTGTTATTAGCACCACACTCTCCCAAGTGAGCCACAGTCCGGCCCCCAATGAGCCTTTCTGGACTAATTTCCTCAATTGAAAAAGGCAGATTAAGAAAAGAAAAAAAGGTAGATATTCACTATGCTGACCTCCGAACTGAGGATGAAGCGTGGAGGTGCCGGTGAAGCACTGTGCATGTCTGGTGGGGCTAAGCGGGTGGGAGGTGGTAGCTCCAGGGCCCTAACCCTCATCTGTCTCACCCTAATTTTACGGCCTATGGCAGGATCAGTGACATCATGGCTAAGAAAATGATTTGAAAGTAGTAATCACTGTTAGGAATTCTTTCAGTTGAACCCATTCCTACCTTGGGCCACCAAGGTTATGACCACACCCTCCAACCCAACACTTCAGAGAAAGCCTCCATTAGGGTGGTTGCTTTGGGTTAATTCTGACCCTAAATGTCCTACTGCAGCTGGGCAAAGCACTGGTGCCCAGTGTTGGCCGTTGGTCCACCACCCCACCACTCAGCCCTGGCACTAGAGGCTGCAGGGAGAATGGTGGGCACCGAGCTTGGGCTGCATCAGATAAGTTGGGTGAGACTCAGGCAGCAGCTGATGAGGAGAGCCCTAGGGTGCAAGGAGGTGAAGGTGGAGAAAACTGTGGGTCAGGGTTGGGGGAGCCTGTCTTCCAAACCAAGCCCACCAGCCACAGACCTTAGTGCTTCCCTCGCAGGGAGGTGGGAGTGAGGTGGGGGCAGGACAGGTGCACGGCCTTAGTGTTAAGCTACAGGGAGCAAAAAGCAGTAAGCACTGAGGTGCTGCCCTGTGCCCAGCAGGAAAAATGCGTGTTCTTTTCTATTATGTGAAAACAGACATGGGGCCGGCCCGTGGCTCACTCGGGAGAGTGCGGTGCTGATAACACCAAGGCCCCG
>NW_007726430.1:129655-133351 GCF_000696425.1 Galeopterus variegatus
GCCCCTGGTCATCTTTTTTAAAAAAAAAAAAAGAAAGAAAGAAAACAGACTCAAATTTCTCTGGAGCCCTTGGGCTCCAACCACAGCAATCATCTGTTCTCTCCATGTGCACATGTGGAAACTGAGGCTCAGAAAGACAGGGGCAATGACAACCAAGGTTACTCAGCAGACCTGGGTACCACCTCAACCTCACTGGCCATAGCAAGCCATCTCACTCCAGAAATGAACACTTGTGACAAGCAGGGAGGCGGGAAATCCCCAGTGCCTGCCCGTAACAACATGAATGTGATGAACACGTGATTCTGGCTCTGTCCGGGATCTGCTGAGGGGCTTTAGGCCTCATTTCTCCATCTGCACAAGAGTAAGACATGCTTTGGGTCTAGGAGACAGTGATGCAGACATTCATGCCCAAACCAGGCAGCCTGAACAGTGACAAACAGTGACACAGGCAAGGACAACTCCTTCCATCTCTTTTATCAGGGTTGGGGGTCACAGTTCTCGTACCAATGCCCAAATCCCATTATTTGGGTTTTCTCAGGGAGGGAAGGGAGGAGCCAGTTGTAAGATGCTCACTTGCACAAGGTGGTTAAAAACGGAAACAGCACCCCATTCTCCTCTTAGCTGGCACATGACCTGTCTTGCAGCCTCCAAGTCTCCTCATACAACTCTGTCCACCCTGTTAGATGGCAGCCTCAACGAGACAAGGGATGACAGGAGAGCCCTCTGAGAGGCCCAGTTCCTGGAACAGCTTCTGCCCAGGCTGAGGTCTGGGGGCTGGGCTGTTCTCATCAGGCTCCCCTCGCTTTCCCCACTGGAGTGTGGCCTGTGAGGCAAGTGGCCCCGCTGAGTCTGAAAAGCCATCTGTCACCTTCGCAGCTTCCGGCACCTGAGGAGAGGAGGAAGGGATCTGCTCATGCTGGCTGGAGCTCAGCCCGGCTGCTTTTGACTCGTTCACTCCTTACCTTCTGTGAACGCCACTCTCTGCTCACACTCCTAGGAAGCCCTCCTGGCCTGGCCCCAGGGCCTGGCTGTGGAAGGCTGGGGTGGTGAGAAGCACCACAAACAAGGGCGGGCAAGGGTTCTATTACGTCCCCCGGCCTCTCAGAGCCCATAAGGTGGGGCAAATGTCTACCACAGGGGTTTCTGGGAAGACCCAGACTTTGCAAATTGGAAAGCTGTCTCCTTCATTTCTATTCCAGGCAGATGTCACTTTCTCCAGGCGATCTATGACCTCTCCCAGGTGATGTCAGGTGACTCTGACAACAGCCTTCAACATTCTCTGCCGGAATCATCTCTCCTGAGTCTGGCTCCACATCAAAATGTGAGCCTTGTTTACGCTGCTCCCAGTGCCAGCGGACACTTGGTAAATATTTGCTCAACACATTCAACAGCTTCCCCTACCCTGGCCCTTCTCCCACTGGCAGGCTCACCCTGGACTGCTCCAGGACAGGGCCCTGATACTTTCCCAAACAAATGCCACCCCACAGACTCCTCACCTGCAGGTGTCTGGGTTCAGCTCTAAGCCCCGCCCTTGGCAACGGAGGAAGCTGCGGCGGCGGCAGCGGCAGTGGCAGGTCTGGGGGTCAGGGCGCTGGCGGCGCTGGGTGCAGCGTGGGCAGAGGGGCCTGGGGCTGGAGTGGGATGGGTGATGTCAACTGGGGAGGGTGCTCCAGGGGCAGAGTCCCAGCCCGGAACAGATCGGGGCTGGGGACGGTGGTGGGGAGTGGCAGCCCTAGGAGGAGAAGCAACATGTCTGGGGTGGGAAGGAAGAGTCTTCCCAGAGCTGAGGTTGGGACAGCACACAGACTTGGGGAGCAGAGGAAAAGGGGAGAGGGGAGACAGGTGGGAAGAGAAAGAGGGGAGGAGACCACAGCTTCCTCAGTCATACACCCCTCCCCCCCGTTACATCCTGGGCACTGGGCCTGGGCTCCAACCCCACTTCATCAGGAGCCCAAGAGACTCACCTATCTGGCTTCACAGCACTTTCTCTTTTTTTTGGTCTGAAAAGTGAGATAGAGACAAAGAGGAGGATCAGGAAATCCAAGCATCCTATTCTCTTGCCCAGATCCCAGACCTACCCCTGGCTCTCCTCTTAGAAACCGGTCCCCAGTGCCTCACACCCCCAAGTCTGGACTCTGCAAGCTCAGAAGTTGGGCCTGGCTGGCACCTGCATTCACATTGGCTGTGTTCTTCCAGGGACATCTCCCCCAGCTGACTGCTTGGGTACCGGATCATGAGGATCTGTGCTCAGGAGAACAGGGAGAGAAACAGTGAGAGGGAGAGAGAGAAAGAGGATGCTCCATAGGCTGAAGGGAGAACAGCTGGCCCAACAGCCAGGACCCTGCCCACCAACCCTGTAACCCCCTGTGCAGAGGATGCTCCATAGGCTGAAGGGAGAACAGCTGGCCCAACAGCCAGGACCCTGCCCACCAATCCTGTAACCCCCTGTGCACCAGTCTCTGGCTGGGCTGGGCCCGCCCGCCCACCAACCCTGTAACCCCCTGTGCACCACAGTGCCAGCATCCACCCCAGCCTGCTTGCTCCACCTGCCCCAGTACCTGCATTCGGACTTGGTGCTGCCCAGTGGGCACACACTCCAGGCCGTCGTCAGGGCAGCAGCCACCGCAGCGCTGCACGGTCACACAGCTCGGCACTAGCTGTTTGGCCACTGTACCCATGAGTTCCACAGTCAGAGGCACCACTACCTCCCGTGGCTGGCAGGTGGCACGAGCATACACATCTATCCATGACACCACTGGGGGCAGAGCAGTAAGGGTTAAGTCCCCACTGGGTTTCCTGCAGCTGCTCCCAGCAGCTGTCCTCCCAGCCCCCATGTCACAGCCACCCTCCCCTAGTCCTCCCCTTCTGCCCTCCCAACCTGGCTTCTCCTGCCCTGTTTATCCAGAACCCCACTGCCTCAGTTTCCTCTTCTGTGAAATAGAATGATAGTTTGCGTCTTATAGGGGAGTTGTGATTACACAAGATGATGGACACAGGAGCCCAGAAGCACAGCCAATGGATGGCAAACTCATTTACCACTGGCTAGTGCAATGTTATTCTAACTATTACCTTTCTTCTGGTGGCCTGGGGCATCAGGCTGGGAGACAGGGGCCTGTGGGAGAAAAGAAATGTGGACGAAGGTGCACTCTACCAGGGGTTGTCCCTGTCCTCAGGGCTCTGCCCTTGCGTCAGGAGGCGTCACCTCCTCTTTGACATCTTTCCAAATCACTGTTCCTGAGGCCACTGCTCTAGCTTTACGTTTCCTCTCCTAGCCATCTGGGACTTATCCCTGCCCAAGACCAGCTAGGCGTGCTCTGCAGGTGGCCTCAGATCTTCAAACCTGGGGGCCGGGCTTGTTCTGGAGGATACAGGTCATGAGTGGGAACAGTGGGCGCCAAACCTGGTCCTGAGGGCACTGAGGCAGCTCCGCCCCCCGCGGTCAGGGGACGGGGTGGGGCGGGGGAGTGGCCCCGGGTCTTGGCTGGCTGGCCCGCGTGGAGGGGCACCTCCCGGGGATGGCCGGCCCGGCCCCCGCGATGCCCGCGTTCGAGGCCGGACCCCGCGGATCCCCTGGGCCGAGGCTGCTCGGTGCTTCCCCACTTCCGCCAACCTTGAGAGAGGGCACCGCGGGCAGGCGGGATGTCGGGGACGCACGTACCTGGGCAGGGGCCAGCTGCAGGAGCGCGGCGAGCAGCA
>NW_007726430.1:134351-142824 GCF_000696425.1 Galeopterus variegatus
CGGGGCCCGCCCTCTCCACACACCCCCTCCCGCCGTTGCAGGGGAAAGGGGACGCGCCGCCCAGGGGGCCGGGCTCCCGGGTCGCCGCCGCCAACCCGCAGGGCGGAGCGCTGCCCCACGGCCAGGCCGACTGGTGGGCGCTGGGCCTGAAGGAGGGAGCAGGACACGAGCTCTGAAATTCACTTTATTGCACGCGTTTTGGGGCGTGGGGACACCTGGGAAGGAAGCAGGGAGGACACGGCAGACCCTATAGCAGGCCCTATCCAAGTGAGCCCCTCAGGGGCTGGGGACTTAGGGAGGCCTGGGTGGTGGCTGCTGCTGCCTCTGCAGTCGCTCCTGCTGGAAACTGGCTCTGTTGGCCCTGGAGGAGAGAACACCTGAGTGGTCGGGACAGGCATCCTAGAGAGTGGTGTCAGGACAGGGAGCAGGGGGGCAGGATAAAGGACAGACCTGGCCCGTGCCCGTGTGTCGTTGTAGATGGCTGTGATGATCCGATCCTTTTCATCCATGAAGCTACGGTGCACCTGCTCCAACTTCCTGCAAGGGGGTTACAGTTAACCCTGGGACTCCACTCTTTGCTGTCCTTCAAGTCCTGTCCCCCACCGCCAACTCTAGGTTCTCACAGCTTCACATCTGTGGGGACTTCAGCCTAACTCCGCCTGTGACAGGTGGGGAGAGGGGCACAGAATGGCCTGGGCTTGTGCAGGGTCCAGTGGCACCTAAGTCCCTGGCTGTGCTGCTGAAGGTGGTGACAGCAGCTCTGAACAAAGGGGTGCTCCTCCCAGATGACAAGAAAGGTTGTGCATCTACCTCATCACTGAACTAGGCAGGCTGCTAGTAGTGGGCACTGACATTTAGGTATCTTTGCTGTAGAAAATGACTTGTCATGGCATGTGTGAGTGGCAGGGAGACAGGCGACTGCCAAATGAATGAATGAATGAGGACAGTTACTGGTGAGGCTCAGTTTCAGTGCATTTACTTTTTGTGCATGATTTTGGTTGCCTCCAGCAACCAAAGATTTACATTCAAATTACGAAAACTGAAAATATCAACATTAGCCCTTAGTGCAGCGTTGCCTTTACCAAATAAGGAGAGGCTCCAGAGACTGATTTCATGCAGTTCTTAGCTTTAGAGACACAAGAGTACAGGCCACAGAGTGCTGTGGATGGCTGGCTGACCATTCTTGGATTCACCCACTCTCCTGCCCTCTGCCCATCACCCAGGGAGGACAGGGATGCACCTGAAGGCGGCATAGTGCAGGCCCATGCCTGTCAGCATGAGCAGGATGCAGTACCCCAGCACCTGCTGGTTGTGTTTGTGCTGCTGCTGCCTCGATTCAGGCCCCTGTGGCCTCACACCGTGAAACTGGGCCCAGTATGTGAAGGCGGCATAGTGCAGGCCCATGCCTGTCAGCATGAGCAGGATGCAGTACCCCAGCACCCGCTGGTTGTGTTTGTGCTGCTGCTGCCTCGATTCAGGCCCCTGTGGCCTCACACCGTGAAACTGGGCCCAGTATGGTGCATTAGGGGGCGCCCAGGAGCTGCTGAGAGGCAGAGGAAGGAATAGTGTGGGGATGAGGGTCCCCAGAGACCTGGGAGTGTGGAAAGCTGGGGGCAAGACTACTGTACCTGTGTGTTTGACGAGCAGATTGGGGATGAGCTGTGGCACCTGAAGACTTCGGGGGACTCGCTGAGTGGAGCTGGTGGTCATAGCTACGGCGGCTCTGCTCACGGCTGAGCACACGGTATGCCTCACTCAGCTCCACAAAGCGGCTGTGCAGGGCTGGATTCCCAGGGTCCCGGTCGGGGTGCAGCTGGGATAGGGCAGGATTCCCCTTACCTCCCTTTCCATGTCCCTTCCCAGGACCCATCCTGATGATGTCCACCCACAAGGACTTGTAACACTCCCAGAGGCCCTGCCTGGGCAGTGGCCCTCACTCTCAGGCCTGCCCACCCCTCCAGAATGCCAGACGGTCAAGAAGCACATTCTTGCCTCTCCCCTGGTTCAAGCTCTCCCACCAGCCAGCCCCCTTCTCTTATCATATGTCCTGGTCCTGGTTTCTCAAGAGCAGGCAGGCAGGTCAAGAAAACCAAGCCCAGCCAATCAGACAGGACCCCTGGCTCCTGCCCCCAACCTTTCCTCCCACCTGGCCAGACCTCTGCCCCTTAAGCACCTCCCACTCCCTATGCAGGCTGAAGGAACGTGGCATGAGCCAGAGACACAGATCTACTCCTGGGAACTTGGAAAGCACCCTCATCTGACTCAGATTTCCTTTTCTCCCTCCCTATCTTAGGGGCACTGGTACCTCTTTGGACTTGGTGAAGAAAGCTCGTTTAACTTCATCAGTGCTGGCACCAGGATGCACCCCCAACAGTTCATAATAATTACTGGGAACCGACCTGTGGAGAGAGGCCCAAACCTTCAGGGGCTGAGGGAATTCAGAGGATACCCCTGTCCTTCCCCTCCAGTCTCCCTGGGTCAAACCCTGCAACTCAGCCACCAGGAGCTGAGGAGGCTGAGGCAGATCCCAAGACAGATCTGTGTCCAGATCACCCCTCCCTTTTGCAGTGTTTGAGGCATGGTGCCGGTCAGGATTTCTCAAATTGTAGTCCTCAAACCCCTTGTATCAGAAACACGTGAAAAGCTTGTTTTAAAAAACAGATTCCTGGGGCCGGCCTGTGGCTCGGGAGAGTGCGGTGCTGATAACACCAAGGCCACGGGTTCGGATCCCATATAGGGATGGCCGGTTTGCTCACTGGGTGAGCGTGGTGCTGACACCACCAAGTCAAGGGTTAAGATCCTCTTACCGGTCATCTTTAAAAACAAACAAACAAAAAAACAGATTCCTGAGCCCCACCTCATTCCTCCAGTTCAGAATCTCCAGAGCAGGGCCCAGGAATCTGCATTTCTGTGCCCTACCCCAGGGGTTATGCACAGTGATGCTTGACAACCACTAGAATTATAGAGAAAGCACTGGGTTTGACCTGGGCTTTTCTGATCTGGGGCTGGCTGGTTAGCTCACTTGGGAGAGCGTGGTGCTGGTAACACCACGGTCACGGGTTTGGATCACCGTACTGGCTAGCTGCCACAAAAAAATACCAAAATCCCTTATCTGCCCCTTAACTCACTCTATGCCCTTGGGGGCCATCACTTAATCTCTGATGTTCGGTGTCCTCCGCAGTGAAGGTGAGGGTTACCTGAGACAAGCCTGTAAGGCACCTGATACAGAGCAGAGACCACAACTATCTCAGCACATAGGGCAGCCCTCAACAGAAACCCACCGAACAACCGGGTCTGGGCTTCCGGCGCCCAACTCACCGCTGCCCGGCGGCCGCTCCGAGGAGCCGGGTGGGAGGGCTGCGGGGCCACAGCCGGCACAGGCGCAGGGGCAGCAGGGGCGGCATGGCGGCGAGCGGCAGCTGGGGAAAGGAGGCCACAAAGAAGAGGGCATTGGGACCGAGACGGGGCCAGCGTTCAAGCCCTGCGGGGGCAGAGGGAAGCGGCTGGCCCTCTTTTCTCGCGAAGGAAGACTGACGCAGGACCGGGGGGTCCTCCTGCTCAGGTCCAGATCCCCGTGCCTGGGCCCGCCCCCGCCTCCGACCTAGGCCTCCGGGGCCCTTCCCCGCACTGGCCTCGGTGTCTGGACAACCAGCCCGGGATGCCGAGACCCCCTCCCAACTCAGGGGACTTGGGGGGCGGGAGAAGGAGGGGCCACAGCCAAGCCCCGCCCCGCCTCTCGCGCAGACACTGCGGCCGCCGCCATTTCCTACGCCAATTTAGTCCCTCCCCCGCTCTCTCATTGGCTTAGACGCCAAGACCACGCCCACCACCGGGAAAATGCAGACAGGCGGTGAAGACCCCGCCCCCGCGCACCTATTGGCCTTTGACACCTCGGGGCCACCCACCGAAGCTGAGGCCTGCGGACCTGCTAGACGCCGCCCGCACCCGCCCGGGAGACGGGCGTGGCGGGTCCTGGCACTGACGCTTTCGGCTCAGCCGCCGTCCGTCCCTCCGTTCCGTGGACGTGGCTGTTGCTCCGCTCTGCAGCAAGGCACGTTTCACAGAGCTGCTTCCACCCTATAGTCACGCCGGAGCCCGGCAAAGAAGGCACGGCCCTATCCCCGGCTTGTAGAGGGGAAAACGGAGGCTGGGCTGGGGCTTTTCCCCCCCAAGTCACTTGTCCTGTCCCTCAGCCACCCAGGGCTCTCCCAATGGCCCCTTTCTGTCTCATGGAAACAGCAGATACCAACGGAATCCAAGAATAAAGTCCTTTATTGTCTTCAGAACTGTGGTGACAGGGCTGGGGACCCTAGGCAACTCAGGTGGGACTTCCCTGGACCCGGTTGTAGAGGAGGATGGCGCCTTTGGCCGAGGGGCAGAGCTCAGCCCACATTTCGGTCTCCTGCAATCTCCGTACGTTCTGTGGAGAAACAGAGACCCAGACATCCAGCCCTTACCACATCTCCTGTCGGGTCTGTGCCCAGAATTCCTGAGCCTCAGAGCTCTCTGCACTGCACTGTCCCTAGGGAGACACATTAAGAGAGCTAAATAGGTCTTTGGACCTTTCCCTTGGGCTGAGGGCAAGCCTTCTGACTACGGAGGAAACTCTGAGAGACCTGAGAGGGCCCTTCTGACCCAGCCACTCCCTCCCTGCAAAGCATGCATCACCAGACCACTTTGCAGGCCCCAACCCTGGCTTCCAAGCAAGATGCAGTTGACTGCCCTGCACCTGAGTCTCCACAAAGATGATTCCTGTAGATTCGTGGGCCTCGGGCCCCCCACTCAGGTAGTGCTTCTTCACCTGTTCAGAAGTCAGGCTGCACCTGGACAAGGACGTGAGGGTGGCTCATAGCTGGCCAGCTCCTGCAAGGTCCCTGTGGAGCCCAACTCATACCCTGCCCCTCACCACCCACCTCACCCAGGATCCAGGATCTTGTGCCCCTGAGCCCACTCACTGGACGTAGAACTCGGCACTGGCTCGGCCGGCACTGGTCTCATTGCAGGCGATCCCCAACAGCAGGGGCTGGCTCAGTGTGAACAGCGGCAGGTTCACCTGGGTCCAGAGGGTCCCACCTGTCAGGGCCCAAATCCCTGCTCCTCTCAATGGAGAAGAACCCGCAACCCTTGTACAGCATTTTACAGTTTGTAGATCAAGTGTCCAGCATCAAAGAATTTCAGATCTTGGGCATGTTAATTTTACAGATGGGAAAACCAAAACCAGAGAGACGGAACAAGTTGCCCAGGGTCACCCAGAGGAAGTTGATTTAGTAAGTGGGACTCCCATTTACCCATCTTTCAACCAACGTAGGAGTAGGCAAGACATTTATCTTTGTTTGCACTGGTAAGAGGTAGAACCTGAGACGCAGGGTAGTGGGGGTTAGAATTCCACTCCAAATACATCCAGCTGCAAAGCCAAGCTCTTCCCTCAATGCCAGCCAGATGCCTGCAGACCCTCCCACCAGCCCAGAATTCTGGCAAGTTCTGTCTCCTCCCTTCATACCCTACTCCCTTCATACTCAATACCCTGTCCGGGACACTACTCACTCACCTCATCACAGATCTCCTGAAGGATACTGGAGAAGACCTCACGTACCACCAGCTCCCCAGGGAGGTCTTTGTGCTGGGGGCTGTCACCAGGGCACAGGGCCTGTGAGAGGTCAGGCTCAGTCCTTGCTCCCTACCTGTTCCTGCCCTGTCTTCCCCTACACTTGCTGGCCCTGAGGGCCTGGTGTGGGCACAGCGTAAGAGTCTTGGTGATTCCCTAACCTAGGCCCTCCTTTTCCTGATGGACAACCAGAGGTCCATCTAGGAAGGAGTCACACTGGGGGCTGAAGGTGAGATAGGGTATCATTTTCTTCTGCCCAGTGTGGGCACAGCGTAAGAGTCTTGGTGATTCCCTAACCTAGGCCCTCCTTTTCCTGATGGAGAACCAGAGGTCCATCTAGGAAGGAGTCACACTGGGGGCTGAAGGTGAGATAGGGTATCATTTTCTTCTGCCCCCTCCTCCTCCCCATCTTTCAGCTCAGGGGCAGGAGCAGGGCTGTCCTAAGCAGCTTTCAGAGAAACACCAGACCAATTTTCCCTTTAAGGGTTGAGGACACCAAACCTGGGAGGACTTAGAGATCCAGCTTCCATGAGCTGGCTGGGTCTTTATGCCCAGCCTGGCATCTCACCTGAGGCTCAGGGTGCCCACCAGGAACATCTATCAGCCCAGGGGCCTCAGCCACCTGCCAAGAGCGGCGCAGGAAGACAAGGAAGTCATCAGCGGTGGCTAGTGCAGCACCCACACCCAGTGGGTCTGCCAGATAGGCTTGCTTGTCACCCCAGTCAATGGCCCCTTGCTGTCGCAGCCAGGCAGCTGAGCTGGCCCAGTTGGTGCCCAGGAAGTCTTGGTAGGAAGTAAGGCCCAGGCGCAGAAGCAGCTGTGGCACCGGCGAGTCAATGGGTGCCAGGGTGGCTGAATGCAGGCGGAATTTGGGGGCGTTGAAGAGCCAGGGTTGGGCCTCTAGCCGGGTTTCCCAGACAGCAGTGATGGCCTTGTCCCCGCCTGGCAGTGGGCGACGATCGTGGGCTGGGCTCAACTCAGCCCGTACCTGCTCCAGGGGCAGCCCCCCAGGAGGGCACTGCAGCAGCAGGGACACCTCAGGGTCCATGGTCTTGGACAGGGCAGCTCTGGAGGAAGACACAGACAGGTCTGTCACCCCGGGGGGCCCACCACCACCTCTGGGCCCAGCAGCTGGCCCCCTCTGTCACAAAGCTCCTGAAGGATCCCCCAGCCCTTCTGCACCCCCTGACCATTCCTTGGGCGGTAAAGTGTCCTATCATCGCCAATAGCCCTGAGCCCGGCCGGGTACTGGGGTCTCCCGGGCATCCTGACCATCCAGAAGTCCTGGGTTCAGTCACCCCCAAATGCCCATGTCCTCCCAACCCAGGGGTCCTGCCTCCAAGCCGGGATGCGCCGGGACCCAGAGTACGGAAGCTCTGGAGGAAGACACAGACAGGTCTGTCACCCCGGGGGGCCCACCACCACCTCTGGGCCCAGCAGCTGGCCCCCTCTGTCACAAAGCTCCTGAAGGATCCCCCAGCCCTTCTGCACCCCCTGACCATTCCTTGGGCGGTAAAGTGTCCTATCATCGCCAATAGCCCTGAGCCCGGCCGGGTACTGGGGTCTCCCGGGCATCCTGACCATCCAGAAGTCCTGGGTTCAGTCACCCCCAAATGCCCATGTCCTCCCAACCCAGGGGTCCTGCCTCCAAGCCGGGATGCGCCGGGACCCAGGGTACGGAAGCTCCAGCCTCCAGCGGGGGAACTCACCGGCCGGCAGGGCCCGCGTGCTCCGCCCCTCTCCCCGAAGCGGAAGTGCCCGCCCCTTCTTCCGCAGCTTCTCATTGGCCGGTCCGGGCGCGGTCGGTGACCTGTCTCTGTCCTGGCCTGCCCTGACGCTTCCGCCCTGTCTGCCTGAAAGGCACACCCGCGATCTTGGAGCGCGGGGGACTCGGCTTCCCTGGGCTCCGTCGCTGACAGTGTGACCTTGGGCAAGTCGCCTGCTGCGCCTTAGTTTCCCTGTCCGCACCAGGGATTTGGGGGTGGGAAGCGAATTCAATGAGCTGTGTATCCCTCTTTCAGTTCTTATAGGCTTTGTGACTTTCTGAGCAGGGTGGGACATAGGGGGGTTCTTAAAGTCACTGATCCCCGCAGGTCTTGGCCATGAACTCCTCTGGAGGAAGGAGGCAGGAAGCAGCAGGGCCCAGGGGTAGAAGCGCTCACAGACCCCGGGAACAGGTGCGTTCCTCCCCACCTCCACCCCATGGTGGGAGGACAGGGGAGGGGGACTCGATTCTGAAACCTGGCTCCCTGGAAAATGCTGGTGGAGTTGGGGTGGAGGGCTGATGGGTCATACTATTCCTGGAGACCACAGGGACTCCTCTCCCTCTGGTCTCGCTTTGCCGCAGAGTCACTCAGGATTCAGGGTGGGCAGCAGGGCAGGATCACCATAGAAACCAGGGGCCACAACTGGGCTCTTTCAGGACCGAGATGTGCAGCTGTCGAAGGCCCTATCCTACGTGCTACGCCATGGGGCTTTGAAGCTGGGGCTTCCCATGGGGGCAGGTAAGTGAGGGTCTTGGAGGCTGGGGTGAGGAGTGGCTCCAGCCCAGGGTACAATGTGACCCTGTCTGTGACCCCTCTCCCATGGTTCCCATCTCCGTCTTATGAGGAAGGCACAGAGGGCACTTTGTCCCCCTGGACAGAGAAGACTGAGCCCAGAGCCCCATATCATGACCATGGAAAACTGGGAGAGGAGACCCTGCCTGGGGCAGGCCTGGTGATGCCCCCTCCAGCCAAGTGGTCCAGAAAACACTTACCCTGAGTGTGGGCACTTGGTATTGGGGCAACTGACATTTATTGAGTGTCCACTCTGGACCAGGTACTATGCTAAGCACTGTTCTTCTGACACTCCATGAGACAGATCTTC
>NW_007726430.1:142834-150865 GCF_000696425.1 Galeopterus variegatus
GTGTGGGCACAGCGTAAGAGTCTTGGTGATTCCCTAACCTAGGCCCTCCTTTTCCTGATGGACAACCAGAGGTCCATCTAGGAAGGAGTCACACTGGGGGCTGAAGGTGAGATAGGGTATCATTTTCTTCTGCCCACTCCTCCTCCCCATCTTTCAGCTCAGGGGCAGGAGCAGGGCTGTCCTAAGCAGCTTTCAGAGAAACACCAGACCAATTTTCCCTTTAAGGGTTGAGGACACCAAACCTGGGAGGACTTAGAGATCCAGCTTCCATGAGCTGGCTGGGTCTTTATGCCCAGCCTGGCATCTCACCTGAGGCTCAGGGTGCCCACCAGGAACATCTATCAGCCCAGGGGCCTCAGCCACCTGCCAAGAGCGGCGCAGGAAGACAAGGAAGTCATCAGCGGTGGCTAGTGCAGCACCCACACCCAGTGGGTCTGCCAGATAGGCTTGCTTGTCACCCCAGTCAATGGCCCCTTGCTGTCGCAGCCAGGCAGCTGAGCTGGCCCAGTTGGTGCCCAGGAAGTCTTGGTAGGAAGTAAGGCCCAGGCGCAGAAGCAGCTGTGGCACCGGCGAGTCAATGGGTGCCAGGGTGGCTGAATGCAGGCGGAATTTGGGGGCGTTGAAGAGCCAGGGTTGGGCCTCTAGCCGGGTTTCCCAGACAGCAGTGATGGCCTTGTCCCCGCCTGGCAGTGGGCGACGATCGTGGGCTGGGCTCAACTCAGCCCGTACCTGCTCCAGGGGCAGCCCCCCAGGAGGGCACTGCAGCAGCAGGGACACCTCAGGGTCCATGGTCTTGGACAGGGCAGCTCTGGAGGAAGACACAGACAGGTCTGTCACCCCGGGGGGCCCACCACCACCTCTGGGCCCAGCAGCTGGCCCCCTCTGTCACAAAGCTCCTGAAGGATCCCCCAGCCCTTCTGCACCCCCTGACCATTCCTTGGGCGGTAAAGTGTCCTATCATCGCCAATAGCCCTGAGCCCGGCCGGGTACTGGGGTCTCCCGGGCATCCTGACCATCCAGAAGTCCTGGGTTCAGTCACCCCCAAATGCCCATGTCCTCCCAACCCAGGGGTCCTGCCTCCAAGCCGGGATGCGCCGGGACCCAGAGTACGGAAGCTCCAGCCTCCAGCGGGGGAACTCACCGGCCGGCAGGGCCCGCGTGCTCCGCCCCTCTCCCCGAAGCGGAAGTGCCCGCCCCTTCTTCCGCAGCTTCTCATTGGCCGGTCCGGGCGCGGTCGGTGACCTGTCTCTGTCCTGGCCTGCCCTGACGCTTCCGCCCTGTCTGCCTGAAAGGCACACCCGCGATCTTGGAGCGCGGGGGACTCGGCTTCCCTGGGCTCCGTCGCTGACAGTGTGACCTTGGGCAAGTCGCCTGCTGCGCCTTAGTTTCCCTGTCCGCACCAGGGATTTGGGGGTGGGAAGCGAATTCAATGAGCTGTGTATCCCTCTTTCAGTTCTTATAGGCTTTGTGACTTTCTGAGCAGGGTGGGACATAGGGGGGTTCTTAAAGTCACTGATCCCCGCAGGTCTTGGCCATGAACTCCTCTGGAGGAAGGAGGCAGGAAGCAGCAGGGCCCAGGGGTAGAAGCGCTCACAGACCCCGGGAACAGGTGCGTTCCTCCCCACCTCCACCCCATGGTGGGAGGACAGGGGAGGGGGACTCGATTCTGAAACCTGGCTCCCTGGAAAATGCTGGTGGAGTTGGGGTGGAGGGCTGATGGGTCATACTATTCCTGGAGACCACAGGGACTCCTCTCCCTCTGGTCTCGCTTTGCCGCAGAGTCACTCAGGATTCAGGGTGGGCAGCAGGGCAGGATCACCATAGAAACCAGGGGCCACAACTGGGCTCTTTCAGGACCGAGATGTGCAGCTGTCGAAGGCCCTATCCTACGTGCTACGCCATGGGGCTTTGAAGCTGGGGCTTCCCATGGGGGCAGGTAAGTGAGGGTCTTGGAGGCTGGGGTGAGGAGTGGCTCCAGCCCAGGGTACAATGTGACCCTGTCTGTGACCCCTCTCCCATGGTTCCCATCTCCGTCTTATGAGGAAGGCACAGAGGGCACTTTGTCCCCCTGGACAGAGAAGACTGAGCCCAGAGCCCCATATCATGACCATGGAAAACTGGGAGAGGAGACCCTGCCTGGGGCAGGCCTGGTGATGCCCCCTCCAGCCAAGTGGTCCAGAAAACACTTACCCTGAGTGTGGGCACTTGGTATTGGGGCAACTGACATTTATTGAGTGTCCACTCTGGACCAGGTACTATGCTAAGCACTGTTCTTCTGACACTCCATGAGACAGATCTTCCTGTGTAAGTTGAGGAAACTGAGGCCTAGAAAGGGGAGACTTTCTTTTTTTTTTTTTTAAAAAGATGACCGGTAAGGGGATCTCAACCCTTGGCTTGGTGTTGTCAGCACCACGCTCAGCCAGTGAGCAAACCGGCCATCCCTATATAGGGATCCGAACCCGCGGCCTTGGTGTTATCAGCACCGCACTCTACCGAGTGAGCCACAGGCCAGCCTGAAAGGGGAGACTTTCTAAAGTTCACACAGATGAAGCGTGTGTGACTCCCCAAGCCCAGGCTTTGTTCTGATTGCCTGTGGCTCCCCTATTAACGCTGGTCCAGGCCAGAGCAAGGCCGACTCCTGAGCACCCTGTCTGCCCACAGATGGCTTTGTGCCCCTGGGCACCCTCCTGCAGCTGCCTCAGTTCCACGGATTCTCAGCTGAAGATGTGCAGCGCGTGGTGGGCACCAATGAGAAGCAACGCTTCACCTTGCAGCCAGGGGATCCCAGCATGGGCCCCCTCATCCGGGCCAATCAGGGCCACTCCCTGCAGGTGGGAGCTAGCTAAGGGGACAAGTGGAGAGCCCCCTGCCCATGAAGGAGGTCTCACTGCTGCCCATTCAACCACCCATCCCAGGTACCTGAGTTGGAGCTGATGCCCCTAGAGATGCCACAGGCCCTACCCCTGATGCTAGTCCATGGCACATTCTGGAAGCACTGGCCATCCATCCTGCTCAAGGGTCTGTCCTGCCAGGGAAGGATGCACATCCACCTGGCCCCAGGACTGCCTGGGGACACTGGTGTCATCAGTGGTCAGTTCCCCCACCTGACCCAGCTACTCCCACCCATTCCGTCCTCCCAGGGCCCCTCCAAGGGTCATGGCTTCTCTTGTCTGAGGCCACCCCTTGCTCTGCATGGAGCAGCACCCCTCCCTGCACCCCAGCCCAGGACCCCAGTGTGCCCAGGTTTGCTGACTGCAGCCCTAGGTGCCCCAGGCTCCAGCTCCAGTTGTCTCTGCAGGCATGCGGCCGAATTGCGAAGTGGCTGTGTTCATCAATGGACCCCTGGCCCTGGCAGGTGAGTGTGGACACAGCAGGGACTGCCCTAGGTCTTCAGGGAGGGCATGAGCCACATCTCTAGCTCTGTCGGTAGATGGAATACCCTTCTTCCGCTCTGCCAATGGGGTGATCCTGACTCCAGGGAATGCTGATGGCTTCCTGCTTCCCAAGTACTTCAAGGAGGCCCTGCAGCTACGCCCTACCCGTGAGAACCACTGCCCCTTCTCCTAGTCTTTGTGCCTGAAGCCTGTGCCCTTCTGCCCTCACCTCAGGTCTCCCTTTCTCTAACAAATTCTTGTCTCTATCTCAGGAAAACCCCTCTCCTTGGCTGGTGATAAAGAGACAGTGTGTCAGAGTGGCCCCAAGCATAGCCCCAGAGGAAGAAGGATGATTCAACAATAAAATATTTATTTATAAAAAAGAAAATTTTTGAAAAGTAACAAGAAAGAAACTCTAGTTGCAAACCATGATTTATCATCCTGTAGCTAAATCTCGTCTTTCTTGTGTGCTCAGGGACTACATTTAGGTAAGGCCTTAGCCACTCAGACAAGGGAAGGTGGGTGCTGAATGAGCTCAGGGCCCACCATGCCTGGCCTGGGTGATGGCAGAGTCTGGCCCAGCCAGTTCCTGGTCTGCACAAAGCCAGTGACAGTGGGTGAGTGTGCCCAGATCAGTGACTGCCTGGAGAGGGTGTGGAGTAGTGAGTCCCAGTGGGTGTGGGCTGGGGAGTGGCCGTGGCAGGTGGGGAGCAGGGCCAGTGCAGTTAGACAGCCCTTAGAAGGCCTCGTGGCCCCCTGTGAGCTGCAGGAAGAGGTCCTCGTCCAGCTCCTCCCCACGGGCCCGCTCCCGAGTCGACAGGAAGATGTAGCCCCCAATGTACTCGTGCACAATGCGGCAGCTGGCAGACACACAGCTGAAGGCCACGTTGATGTGCTCGTCAAACTCGATGGCCACCTGCAGGGCGGACAGTCAGAGGGTATTGTGGGGGGTGGGATAAGGGAGCAGCCCCTGCCCTGCCCTGGCTGGATCTGGCCCTGATCGCCTGTCCCCTGTCCCTACCCTCACTCTGGGCCCACCTGCCGGATGTCCCAGTTGACATTCCACTGACGCATGTTGCTGAAACGCCAGGTCTTGACCACATCACCCACAGCCAAGTCGATACGAATCAGTCGGTTGTTGGCGATGCCTAGGATCTCATCTTTCCTGCTACCCTTGAACCTGGTCCCGAGGGGAAGAGAGTGTGAGCAAGAGCTCCACCTGCATTTCCCGGAGCCCACCCAGATGACATGGTGCAGTGCTGGAGAGCGAGCACAGTGGAGCAGGACAGAGCTGTGTTCATCCCCCAGCTCTGCAGCTCACCAGCTGTGCAATCCTGAACAAGTCATTTAGGTTCTCTGCATCTAAAGTTCCTCATTAGAAAATGGGGGATGGGCCGGCCCGTGGCTCACTCGGTAGAGTGCGGTGCTGATAACACCAAGGCCACGGGTTCGGATCCTATATAGGGATGGCCGGTTTGCTCAGTGGCTGAGCGTGGTGCTGACAACACCAAGTCAAGGGTTAAGATCCCCTTACCGGTCATCTTTTTTTAAAAAAAAAAAAAAAAAGAAAAAAAAAAGAAAATGGGGGTTAACTCATATAATCAGTATACCAGCATTTAGCAGCAGCAGGGAAGTAGACCATGACTTTAACCAATCACTTTTCATGGGGTTTTTGGTTATCATCATTATCATCCGTTGCCGTATGTATACCTTTGCAGGCTTGGGAAATGAATGATCAAAGGCACCACCCCTGTAGCAGCGCCTAGCGCTGGCCCTGTCCTACAGACAGCTGACCCAGGCCTGGGGAGGGCACCCAGGCCCGTGGCAGAGCTGTGATGGGAATGGGTCTCCTGCTTTCCTGGCTGAAGCTCTGTCTCTTGTGTTTACTCTGGGGGTGCAGAATGGGGTGGGGGCTTACAGAGGGCCCTCGGTAAGGTCTGCCCACAGAGAGTAAGGGAAGGGAGGCTTCGGGGTGCCACCCAAGACCAGCTCTTAGGATGTGGACACAAAGCAGCCAGGCAGCAGGCGAGGGCAGAGATGGGCTTGGCAGGGTGGGGAGGGCTGGGGATCATACCTGACCATGACATAGGAGATGCCAAAGTCGGGTAAGGACTGCCAGGCCTGGATGAAGCGCAGCTGGGCCTCAGCCAGCGAGAGCTGGGCCACATTCTGGTGGGCCTCCAGGATCCGTGGGGTGAGCTGCAGAACCATGCTGGTGAGGGGCTGCCAGGCTCTCTTCCCCTTCCCGAAAGCCCCTGAGAGCCCCCTGCCTTCCCCTGTCATGGACACAGGATGCTGAGCCTAGGGAAGTGGCAGTGCCCAGTGTGGGGCCACCAAAGTACAACCTCTCACCACTCAGCAAATGTGGGCTGAGCCAGGCCCTGAGGTGGACATGGGCATCTGGACCATGACCCCTCCCAGAGGGCAGAGACCATCCCGCACAGCTCAGGTACATGGTGGGAGAAGGAACAGGTGAGCACCCAGCTTTCCAAGGAAGGCTCTATGGAGATCCAGGGATCAAGGGTGGCCAGGTAAATACTGTGGTCATTCCCACTCGGAAGGCTCTATGGAGATCCAGGGATCAAGGGTGGCCAGGTAAATACTGTGGTCATTCCCACACCCCACTTCTTAGACACCTGCTTGGCCTTGAACTTTCGCTGGAAGCGGGGGGCAACAAGGCCATAGGGGTTGAGGCCCTCAGCAGAGGCATCGGGGCCCTGTGGATGGTTGCCAGAGCCCCCGCCGCCCATCCGCTGCAGGTTGAGGAAGGCCAGGATGGCCTGCACCTCACTGGCGTAGCTGCTGTCTGCCATGGTGCGGCCCTTGGAGGCCAGTCGGCAGGCGGCCATCCAGCGGGCATACTGCTGCTCCTGCACAGGAGGGGCCGGGAGGGAGTGAGGGGCTAGCCAAGCTCTGGCTCAGTGCCCCCAGTCCCTGTCCTGGCCCCCACCCTTACCCCAGCTCCTGCCCCGTCCCTGCTGCAGCCTCATTCCCAGCCCTGGCCCCTGCCCAGCCCTCACTTACATCCTGGCACCGCAGGTAGATCTCACTCATGCCCTCAGGTGAGGGCACTAGGAGTTTGATGCAGAACTTCTGGCCAGAGACATTGACATCAGGGACCACCTCACAGCCTGGAGGGAGAAGAAGGGGTGGGCTAGGAGGTCGGAGAGGGGGAGCCTTGCCTGAGAGGTTCTTGTGTGAATGCCAGCCTTGTGCAGCCACCTCAGGACGGAGGGCATCTTCCCTGGTCCCCAGGAGGAAACTGAGGCAGGGTGCGAGCATTCACCGCAGGTGGGCCGGGTGGCGCCCTTGTTCACTCACCCTTGAGGTTGAGCTGCTGAATGGGGTCCCCCGGGGCCTCGTCTTGGCTCTTGTAGTAGGACAGCGTGGTCTCCTTGAACAGCACCCAGTGCTGGCGATAACCCTTCAGGGTCAGCTTCCGGGGCCTGAGCAGGAGGCGGGAGGCGGTGAAAGGCACCCTTCCCCCTCCTCCTCTCTCCCACCACACAGGACCCTCCTGCAGGGTGCCAACTCTGGCCCAAACTTACCGGAAGATTCGGAGATGGTCCTTGAGTTCCGGAATGGTGGTGAGGCTGTTCTGTGGGGCAGAGGAGTCAGAGGGGGCCTGGGTCCCCTGCACTTGGCCCTGACCCGGCCCCTGCCTGAGCCCCTCCTCACCAGCACATCCGTGGGCGCCGAGCCCTCCAGCTTCACCTCCAGGTTGCTCAGGGCTGTGTCCAGGTCGTCCAGCCCTGGGTCCACACCAGCCGCTTCACCCACCTCCCCGCTCTGGGACAGCTTGTTGATGTGGTACTGGGTGGGGCACATGGCCAGGAAGGGTTGAGTCCAGCAGCCCAGTCACCCAACAGGGCCCCTGAGCTGGGCTTCCCTGGAGATGGTCCCCACTCTGAAAGGCCCTTCCTGCCCTGGGACTTGCCCGCACCCCAGGGCCCCCAGGCCTGCCTGGCACCTGCAGGGCTGCAAACACCATCATCTCCTCCTCGGTGCAGTCGATCTCCTCCAGCAGCAGGTCCCACCGGGCCTGCTCATACAGCTGGGTCAGCCGCACAGGGTCTGTCTGGAGACGTGGGAGGGGAGGCAGGCTTGATCAGACGCCAGGCTCGTTTAGTGGCCCAACATGGGCAGCAGCCCCCAGCCTCATCCTCAGCCTGCCAGTCCCCCGCTGCTCAGGCAAGTGATGCCATCTTCCCTCCAGACCTTTGCAGGGGTGTATAGATGTTTACTGTGGGCCCGCATGCTGCTGAGAGTGCGGGGAGACCCAGCAAACCGATCAATAAGCAAAGTGACTCAGGAGTGCGATAGACACTGTCCAGGAAGTCACCTCCCTGGCACAGGTCACTCATGCCCTCGGTCACGGGCACCGCAAGTTTGATGGTAATAAGAGAGAATGGAACATNAGGCTCGTTTAGTGGCCCAACATGGGCAGCAGCCCCCAGCCTCATCCTCAGCCTGCCAGTCTCCCGCTGCTCAGGCAAGTGATGCCATCTTCCCTCCAGACCTTTGCAGGGGTGTATAGATGTTTACTGTGGGCCCGCATGCTGCTGAGGGTGCGGGGAGACCCAGCAAACCGATCAATAAGCAAAGTGACTCAGGAGTGCGATAGACACTGTCCAGGAAGTCACCTCCCTGGCACAGC
>NW_007726430.1:151579-153850 GCF_000696425.1 Galeopterus variegatus
GGGGGTGCACTGCGCTGAAAACAGATGAGTTGAAAGAAAGTTGTCATTCTGAAGGGTGAGACACCCAGTCTTTCCCATCTGTCACCCTCGACATTAGCAGTGACAGCCTTCTATTCTCAGTTGAGAGATTAGAGGGTTCATCACTGAGAAACCAAGCAGCCAACATGAAAAACCCCACAAAGAACAGCAGCCCTCCGGCCTCCCCCAGGGGGCCACAAAATGTCAAGCCCTATTCACACTCTCAGGGTCTCCAATTGGCTTCTGGGAGCCTCACCTCTGAGTATGAATGCACAGGCAAGGACGGCTCACATTTAAGGAAAGCTACCAGCATGGACCACGAAGACCAAGACGAACCAGAAAAAAAAAAAAAAAGAGTTTGGAGGAAATAAAGACAAGGGAGGAAGCAAAAGAAAACTTCGAACACTAGTCAAAACCCTTATATAGAGAAAATACTGCACTCATAAAATGAGACCAGGATGTTATTTTTAAAAGGAACTTAATTATAAAGTTATAGTAATTAAGGCAGTGTGGTATTGGCAAAGAGACACAAATTGACCAGTAGAGTGGAAGAGTGTCAGAGTGAGACCCACATATATATGTTCACCAGACTTAGGAAAAGGCGACCCTGCAGTTCACTAGGGAAAGGATGCTCTTTTCAATAAATGGCACTGAGTCAACAGGATACCCATATGTTAAAAAAAAAAAATTTTTTTGGGGGGGAACACTTACTTCATACCACATACAAATATCAATTCCAGATGGACTGCAGATCTAAACGTGAAAGTTAAAATAATAAAGCCTTTAGAGAAAAAAACACGGGACTATATGATCTTGGAGAAGAAAAGATTTCTTACACTGGACACAAAATGTGTTCATCATAAAAGAAAAAATATAAATGGGGTTATATTAAAATTAGAACTGCTGTTTATCAAAAGAAACCATTAAGAGAAAGTAAAGGCAAAATACAGAGTGGGAAAATATATTCACAATATATTTATCTGACAAAGAGCTCATACCCTGAATGTACAAAGAACTCTTACAAATCACTAAGAAAGAGATAAACGGCTCAATTTAAAAATTGTCAAAAATCTTGAACAGAAACTTCACGAAAGAGGATGTATTAATAACCTATGAAAACCGACTTTATTAGTCATCAGGGAAATGTAAATTAAAACCACATGAAAAGTAGATCACTGGTTATCTGGGGTTGGGTGCAGAAGCAGGAATGATGGCAAACTAGTGAACCTTCTGGGGGTGGAAATGTTCTAAAACCGGATTGTCGTAATGGTTGCACAACTGTCTGCATTTACTAAAAATAATCGAACTGAATGTTTACAATGGGTAGTTTTTATGCTATGTAAGTTATACCTCAATAAAGCTGTTTAAACAAACAAAACTAGGGGCCGGTCCGTGGCTCACTTGGAGAGCGTGGTGCTCACAACACCAAGTTAAGGGTTAAGATTCCCTTACCAGTCATCTTTTAAAAAAATAATAATAATAATAATAAACACTAAACAAACAAAACTATATAACATACCATTACACACCTATCAGAATGGCTACAATGGAAAAGCTAGGAAATACGAAGTGTTGGTGAAGTTGTGAACAACTGAAAGTCTCGAACACTGCTGATGCGAGTGTAAATTGGTCCAGCCACCGTGGAACACTGTTTAACAGTTATCTACTACAGCTGAACTAATACCTGCCCTATAATCCAGAAATTCCACCTCTGCATACATCCCCTACAGAAACATGTACATATGTTTACCAAAAGACATATATTGGAATGTTCATAGCATCTCTTTTTTTCCCAATCTGGAAATTATACAATGCCCATCAACAGCAGAATGGATGAATTAATTGTAGTATATTGACGTAAAAAATGTTATATGCCAGTGACAAAGAGTTTACTACAACTGTATGCAACATGTGCGAATCATATAAGCATAATGCTGAAAGAAGCCAGACACAAAAGAGCATAGACCACGTGACTCCATTATGTACATTTCACAGGCAAAACTAATCTACAGTGTGAGAAGTAAAGTTAGTGGTTACCCCAAGTGGGAGATATTGCCAGGAAGAAGTAAAAAGTGGCTTCTGGAGGATAGTAAGGTTCTTTGTCACTGAAGTATTACTTACATTTGTGCATTTTTCTAAATGTATATCAAACTTAGAAAAACTTTAAAAAAGGAACACTCAGGGCCGGCCCAGTGGCACACTGCTACAGTGCGCCACTTGGGAGCGCAGCGGCGCTCCCGCCGAGGGTTCGGA
>NW_007726430.1:154623-156316 GCF_000696425.1 Galeopterus variegatus
ATTGTATAGGGCATTTGTCCTGACCTGAAGGATCTAAGTTTCTGATTTGTAAGGGCCCAGCGAGTATGCAGGCCAACAAATGAAGAAAGATGCATACTAGGACATATTATTGAGAGATTTTAGAATACCAGGGGATAAGGAGAAGATGCTAAAAGTTTCTGGAGTTTCCCCTCTCCTTCCAAAAAATGAAAATAAAAAGATCACATAGAGAAGGATTAAAAATTTAAATGGGGCTGGCCAATTAGCTCAGATGGCTAGAGTGTAGTACTGACAACACCAAAGTCCAGGGTTCCATTCCTGTGCCAGCCAGCTGCCAAACAAATAAATACATTTTTTAAAAAAATGGCACCAGGGCCAGCCCGTGGCTCACTTGGTAGAGTGCGGTGCTGATAACACCAAGGCCCCGGGTTCGGATCCCATATAGGGATGGCCGGTTTGCTCACTGGCTGAGCATGGTGCTGACAACACCAAGCCAAGGGTTGAGATCCCCTTACCGGTCATCTTTTAAAAAAAAAAAAAAGATAAAAAAATGGCACCAGACTTCCCAACAGCAACACTGTGAACTAGAAGACAAGGGGAAGGTGGCTTCAAAATCTTGCAGGAAAATGTCTCCAACCTAGAATTCTATACCTAGCCAAACTATCATGTGAGTGGGGATAGAATAGTGACATTTTCAGACATGCAACATTTCAAAACGTTTGTCTCATGTGCCCTTTTAGAGAAAGCTATTGAAACATAGGAGTGTACTTCAAAAAGTTCATGAAGAGATTTGTGTTATCTTTCAGTTCTGTTTGTCTGCAAACTTTTTGAAATACCTATGCTTCATCAGAAGGAGGGAGTCAGTAAAGAAAGAGGAACACAAGGATCCAGGAAACAAGAAGTCCAATGTAAGATTTCTCAGGAAAATAGTGAAGGGAAGTCCAAGGACAGCAGTCATTCAGTGGGTCTAGACTGCAGGCAATCTATGGTTCTAGAAGGAAATAACACTGATTGATATCCTGATGTGAACAACCATTTGAAAGTAGTATTACGGTTGGGTGCAATGTTGGAGATAAAGAAACATCTGACCTGATCACCATGAAGACCCCAAAAGGCAAGCCACAGCCACATAAGAGAATGTCCATTAAGCCTTTTGGGGTCTCTTTTATAATTACGGACAGATAATTAATAGAAAGATAAGTAAATAAAAATATAACAATTATAAACTCCAGAATAATTCGACCAAGAAAGGAAATATAATTATGGTTACCCTGTGGCTTAGCTATAAACACGATTTATATATGTTACTATTTACAACCATAATCACATTGTTTTAACCAAACACTATAAATACTACTCACTTAGAAAGATCCAAGGATGTGTGTGTTGTGGGCAGGACGGGGGGTTGGAGGGAGACAGTGACATCTTCATTTTTTGCACAAAGTCAATAAATAATGAATGAAATGGCAAAATCAAGAGGTAGAAATATAAACATGTCATATGGACGCAAACACTAGTGTAAAAAGCTGCTGAGTTAAAATCTATAGTCTCTAGGGGTTGGGATCTGGGATGATGAAAGATGGGACTATTTAGCTCTTTTTTCTTTTCTTTTTTCTTTTTTTTTTTGTGGCTGGCCGGTGCATGGATCAAACTCTGGACGGTGCTGTTGTCAGCACTGTGCTCTAACCCACGGAGCACCAGTGCCCTCTGTTTA
>NW_007726430.1:156960-158421 GCF_000696425.1 Galeopterus variegatus
CTCACTTAGAAAGATACAAGGATGTGTGTGTTGTGGGCAGGACGGGGGGTTGGAGGGAGACAGTGACATCTTCATTTTTTGCACAAAGTCAATAAATAATGAATGAAATGGCAAAATCAAGAGGTAGAAATATAAACATGTCATATGGACGCAAACACTAGTGTAAAAAGCTGCTGAGTTAAAATCTATAGTCTCTAGGGGTTGGGATCTGGGATGATGAAAGATGGGACTATTTAGCTCTTTTTTCTTTTCTTCTTGTGGCTGGCCGGGGCACGGATCAAAACCTGGACGGGGCTGTTGTCAGCACTGTGCTCTAACCCACGGAGCACCAGTGCCCTCTGTTTAACTCTTTATGCCACCATATGCTACTTTGACTAAAAGTAAATTTTAATTTAAAAGCAAAAAAAAAAACAAAAGGGCCGGCCTGTGGCTCACTCGGGAGAGTGCGGTGCTGATAACACCAAGGCCACAGGNGAACAACAAAAGGGCCGGCCTGTGGCTCACTCGGGAGAGTGCGGTGCTGATAACACCAAGGCCAAGGGTTCGGATCCCACATAGGGATGGCCAGTTAGCTCACTTGGGAGAGCATGGTGCTGACAACACCAAGTCAAGGGTTAAGATCCCCTTACCGGTCATCTTTTTTAAAAAAAAAAAAAAACAACAAAGACCAAGTGGTTTTTACCTATTGGATGCAGACCAACAGGATCGTGATCCCGAGGGAGGGGAGACAAGCAAGGTGATTCCTAAGATTACCTGAGCTCACTGCCTGGAGAGTCTCCAGGCCACAGCACAGGGAGGAGGGACCCAAGCAGAGCCCTGCTCATTCCCCAACTTCGGGGACTGTCAATGTGGGGAGTCCAAGGCAGCTAGAATCCACAGGACAGAGTACTGGAGAGGAGAGAGCCACACAGAGAGAAAGCCCTGGAGATACGTAGAGGGTTCCTCTTGAGTCTTTAGCTCAGTACTGACTGGTGTATGTGTGTACGAAGGAATCTACCCAAAGCCAGGAAACAAAACACTGGAAAGCAGCAGGTAGAATGTCTACCAGAGCTCATGCATGCAAGGGTGGCAAGAGTTCACATTCTCAACAGCCAGAGCAGAGAAACTTCACATCAGACATGGGGCATCTAAGAGTACGCAGGAGGAAACTGCCTCAGTAATGGGGTAAATGAGCTCGAGATTAGAGCATGCGCTGGTCCTGCCCAGCTAAGGTTAAAAGCAAGCCTTAGAAGCATCAAACTGTTCCCACGTATCTCGACTTCATCCCCACGAAGTTTTAAAATATTTAAAGGACTATCAAAAAAAAACCAAAAAAACCCAGCATCCAAAAATATAAAGTATACAATTTTCAATGTCTGGCATCAAATAAAAAATTACCAGAGGGCCGGCCCGTGGCTCACTCGGGAGAGTGCGGTGCTGATAACACCAAGGCCACGGGTTCGGATCCTATATAGGGATGGC
>NW_007726430.1:159405-185780 GCF_000696425.1 Galeopterus variegatus
TTACCGGTCATTTTTTAAAAAAAAAAAAAAAAAAAAAAAAATTACCAGGCATGAAAACAAGCAGAAAAATACAAGTCACAGTGGGGAGACAGTCAATAGAAATAGACCCAGAAATGACACAGATGACAAAAAAAAAAAAAAAAAAAAAAAAAAGCAGTAATTATTGATATATCCTGTATATTCTAGAAGGTAGAGAAAAACATTAGCATGTTAAAGAGAGATATGGAAACGATTTAAAAATGCCAAAATTGAACTCATAGGTATGAGCTTCATGGCATATTAGATCTGGCAGGAGAGATTAGTAAACTTGAAGATACGAGTGTAGCAATAGAAACTGTCCAGAAATGAAACACAGACTAAAGACTGAAGACTGAAAAGAAAAAAAAACGAACAGAGCATCAGCGAGCTGTGAACAATTTTAAGCAGCCCAACAGTCATGTCACTGCAGTACGAAAAGTGGGGAGGGGACAGAAAGAATAGCTGAAGCAATAATGGCCCCAAATTCCTGGAATTTGATGAAAACTATAAACTCACAGATTCGAGAAGCTCAATGACCCTGAAGCATAAACCTGAAGCCAACCGAGGCACGTGATAATCCAAATGTTTAAAATCAGTGATAAAAGATAAACACTAAAAAAAGAAAAAGAAAAAGAAAACCAACGATAAAAATAAAAACGTAAGGGGCCGGCCCGTGGCTCACTCGGTAGAGTGCGGTGCTGATAACACCAAGGCCACGGGTTCGGATCCCATATAGGGATGGCCGGTTCGCTC
Organism: Galeopterus variegatus; assembly: GCF_000696425.1. Classification (NCBI taxonomy): domain Eukaryota; kingdom Metazoa; phylum Chordata; class Mammalia; order Dermoptera; family Cynocephalidae; genus Galeopterus; species Galeopterus variegatus. The sequence goes on from NW_007726430.1 coordinate 160,177, forward strand.
ACTGGCTGAGCGTGGTGCTGACATCACCAAGTCAAGGGTTAAGATCCCCTTACTGGTCATCTTTTAAAAAAATTAAAAAATAAAATAAAAATAAATAAATAAATAAAAAATAAAAACGTAAAAGCAGTAAAAAAAAAAAAAGACATTATCAGATCTCCAGACAGGCCAGCCACATGCACGAAAAAGAAAAGACACATTATCAGATCTCCAGACAGGCCAGCCACATGCACGAAAAAGACACATTACATACAGGAGAGCAAAGAACAGTAGATTTCTCCTTGGAAGCAACGCAAGCCAGAAGACTATAGAGCAGCATCTCTAAAGTACTGAAAGGAAAAAAAAAAACACACAAAAAAACTGCCAATGGAGAATTCTATAGCCAGTAAAAATACCTTTAAAAACTGAAGGCAAAATAAAGGCATACAGACATATCAAAGCTGAAAGAATCCATCACCAATAGATGAATACAAGAAATGTTAAAGGAAGTCCTTCAGGCAGACAGAAAATGATACCAGCTAGAAATCCGGATCTACCACAGGAATAAAGAACACAGGAAATGGTAAATATGTGGGCAAATATAAAAAACTTTTTTCATATTTTTAAAATGTCTTTAAAAGATAATTGGCTGATGCAACTGTATCAATTTCAATATCTTGGTTGTGATATTACCAATGGGGGAAACTGGGTAAAGGGTATTAAGGTATCTGGGGTCTCTGTATATTATTTCTTACAACTGTCTGTGAATCTACAATGATCTCAAAATAAAAAGTTTAATAAAAAATAATTTACAAGAAAAAGAAAGATTTGTAAATTGTATAACACAATTTTAAAATTTGAAATAAAGGCTTAAATTTTTTTTTTAAATTGACTGATTAAAGAAAAATGATAACAATAATAACTCAACAATTCTACTTCTAGGTATATGTCCAAGAACAGGGCTGACCGGTTAGCTCAGTTGGTGGAGTGTGGTGCTGACAACACCAAGGGCAAGGGTTTGGGCCAGACTCAAAAAAAGAAAGAAAAAAAAAAGCAATGAAAACATATGTCCATACAATAACATGTGCACCTAGATTCACAGCAACATTCATAATATCCAAAAAGTAGGGAAAAAACCTGAACATATATCAACTGATAAATGGATAAATAAAATGTGGCATAGCCACGCAATGGAATATTATCAGCAATAAAAGAAATGAAGCACTTGTACCTGCTACGACGTGAATGAACCTTGAACATATTGTGCTGAGAGAAAGCAGCAGCCAGTCCCCAAAAGCCACACATTGTATGATTCTCTTTAAATGAACTGTCCCGGGGCCGGCCCGTGGCTCACTCAGGAGAGTGCGGTGCTGATAACACCAAGGCCCCGGGTTCGGATCCCACATGGGGATGGCCGGTTAGCTCACTGGCTGAGCGTGGGGCTGACAACACCAAGTCAAGGGTCAAGATCCCCTTACCGGTCATCTTTAAAAAAAAATAATAAAAATAAATAAATAAATAAATAAATGAACTGTCCCGAATAGGCAAATCCATAGAGACAGAAAGCAGATTAGTGCTTGCCAGGGGCTGGGGGTTTGGGGTAAGGGGAGAGTGTCTGCTGATGGGTACAGGGTTTCTTTTGGCAGTGACAAAAACATTCTAAAGTTTTGTGGTGATAGTTGCACAATTCTGTGAATACACTAAAAACCATTGAATTGTACACTTCATTTTATTTATTTATTTTGGGGGCGGCTGGCCGGCACGGGGATCCGAACCCACGACTTTGGTGTTATAAGGCTGCACTGTATTGTACACTTTAAATGAGCGAGTTGTATGGCATGGACAATATTTCTCAATAAAGCTGTCATAATAATAACGATGGTAACAAGGACGATGACAAAGTAGTGCGGGTTTGACACACGCAGAGGTGTCGTGTCTGAGGACAAGAGCAGGCTGGGGGGGGGGGGAAGGGTCTTGTAATGTTCGTAAACTATACGTGAAGTCGTGTACTCCTGGACGGTAATATCTCGTGTGTGCTATGACTCGAAAGCAACCACTACAAATAAAAGGAGAAATAGAGCTAATAAGCTAATACGAAGGAGATAAAATGAAATTATAAAAATACTCAGTCCCAAAGAAGACGGGAAAAAGGGAACAAGGAAGTTGGTGGGACCGCAGGCAGCCACAGGCGCCTTCGAAGCAGGAACGACAAGACCTAATGCACATCCGTCAACGTTCGTTCCACTATCGTGGAGGCCAAAAGAGGAGAGAGGACCCTGAGCAGGAGGCTGCAGTCACCTGCTCGAGAGGTGCCCACGGCTTGCACTGGCACAGACCAAGAGAGAGAAGAACGGGTGATGTGAGACTTTTGTTCAAGGGAGGATCAACCGGACACCATGAGGGGTTGGGTGGGAGGGGAAGGGAAGGATCCAGAATGGTTCACGTGTGGGGCTTCTCAGTGAGTCCCTGAACGGTAGGGGAGACCCTGGGCAGGTTGGGGCATCAGGATCCCACTCAGGCATAAGTCTGAGCAGCCTGTTGGGTCCCTGAGTGCAGAGCTCAGGGGACAGGTGTCTGGGCTGGAGATGATAAACCGAGAGACATAAAGAGCATGATGATATTTAAATCCACGAGACTGGAGATTACTGGGAGAAAGGGTGCAGAAGGAAGGAGGCCCAGAATGTAGCCCTGGGGCTCACCAGCACCAAGAGGCCGTGGAGAGGAGAGAGCTCCAAGGAGCCCGGGCAGAGCAGCGTGGAGAGGGGGACACCCCCAAGCCAGAGGACCACTCAAGCTGTGGGAGGAAGACAGTTCCAGATGGGGGTGGTCAGTTGTCTATGTCTCAAGTGGCCAGGTAGGAAGTGGATGGGAAGGGGCCGTGGGAGAGACAGCGTGGAGGGCAAGGTCACCTCAGCAGGTGCATGTCTTGTGTGTGGATGGGGAAAGAAGACTCCAGAATAGATTTGGCCAAGGAGTGAGAGGGAGTGGATGAGAACCACAGAAAGTTTGGAAACAGGAGGCAGGATTCTGAAAGCAAGTGTTCTGTACACAACTGGGTTTAGAAGTTTTGCTGTGAAGGGGGGCAGAAAAGTGGGGTCACAGGTAGAAAGAGTGTCCTGGACAGTTTTTGAGACAGGTGCATAGAGCACATCGATTGAGACAGAGGGATGGTAACCCTGGGGCCGGCCTGAAAAGCCTCCTCCCTCGCCTGCCCCCAGTCCCTGCAGGTCCAAGTGCTGCCTCCTCCAGGAAGCCCTCCTTGAGCCCTCGAGCCAGGGCTTCTCTCACGTAAGCCCCAGACTTCCCAGGGGCACCCACCACTGCCTATGCTCCTCTGTCTTGGCATCAGCCAGGGGCCCAGCACAGTGTGTGCAGTCTCAATAAACAGGGGCATCGATGGACAAGTGGACAGACGGACAGACCACGACCCGTTGTGGGCATCCCAGAGCCCAGCCCCAAGCCCTAGGTCCCCATGCGTCCTAAAGCCAGAGCCGATTCCTCCCTGCTCCCAGCCCACCTTGGGATCCAGGTCAAAGAAGCTGTAGTACTTAAAGCGCAGCCAGAGCGTGTCCCCGGCCTTGACACCCTGCTGCATGAGGCACCGCGACGAGTCCAGCCACCTGGCCACAGGGAGGTGGAGTCAGGGCTGTGCCAGGTGTCGGGGGAGCAAGGACACAGAGGGAAGGTGGGACTTGGGGCAGGAGGGCGGCGCACCTGCTGTGGAGCTGGGTCTTGTCGGACAGGGAGCTGGGCCGAGGCAGGCGCTGGAGCAGGAGGGGCTCGGGCGGCGGCCGGGGCCGGCTCAGCATGTGGTAGCAGGCCTCGGTCTGGGCGCTGTCCGAGAAGTGCGCTGGCATCCCCCGGAACAGCGCGGGTGCCACACCTGGAGTGCAGGTTGGGCTCAGCCGGCCATGCCCAGCCCTGACTCTCACGGCCCGGCCCCTGGCCCAGCCTGCCCAACCTGCGCTCACCCCCAGCCAGGACGACCGTGGTCAGGTCGTGCACCTCTTCCTCTGGCTCCTTCTCCTTCTTCTTCTTCTCCTTCTTCTCAGGAGCCCGAAGCAGAGACAGCTCCTCGGGGTGCCGGATACCTGAGTGGAGCTGGGGCCTCAGCGGGGCGAGGTCCTGCCCGGTGACCTCCCCACCTCACCCCGGACACTTTGGGACAGGTCACAGCCCTGCAGGCAGGATGGGGAATGGGACAGCAAGGAGGACGTGACGATAGCTGGGCCTGGGCAGGGAGAGGACCTGCATCCTGGCAGAACCCTGCGGGCTGGGAGTGGGGGCCAGCCCGGGCAACTCACTGAGGAGGCGGCAGATGGCGGCCACGGCCTGGAAGAGCGGCTGCGAGAAGCTGGCGCGGAGGCGCAGGGCGCGGCGATTGGGCAGCCGCAGGACCACCGGCCNAAAGAAATGAAGCACTTGTACCTGCTACGACGTGAATGAACCTTGAACATATTGTGCTGAGCGAAAGCAGCAGCCAGTCCCCAAAAGCCACACATTGTATGATTCTCTTTAAATGAACTGTCCCGAATAGGCAAATCCATAGAGACAGAAAGCAGATTAGTGCTTGCCAGGGGCTGGGGGTTTGGGGTAAGGGGAGAGTGTCTGCTGATGGGTACAGGGTTTCTTTTGGCAGTGACAAAAACATTCTAAAGTTTTGTGGTGATAGTTGCACAATTCTGTGAATACACTAAAAACCATTGAATTGTACACTTCATTTTATTTATTTATTTTGGGGGCGGCTGGCCGGCACGGGGATCCGAACCCACGACTTTGGTGTTATAAGGCTGCACTGTATTGTACACTTTAAATGAGCGAGTTGTATGGCATGGACAATATTTCTCAATAAAGCTGTCATAATAATAACGATGGTAACAAGGACGATGACAAAGTAGTGCGGGTTTGACACACGCAGAGGTGTCGTGTCTGAGGACAAGAGCAGGGGGGGGGGGGGGAAGTGTCTTGTAATGTTCGTAAACTATACGTGAAGTCGTGTACTCCTGGACGGTAATATCTCGTGTGTGCTATGACTCGAAAGCAACCACTACAAATAAAAGGAGAAATAGAGCTAATAAGCTAATACGAAGGAGATAAAATGAAATTATAAAAATACTCAGTCCCAAAGAAGACGGGAAAAAGGGAACAAGGAAGTTGGTGGGACCGCAGGCAGCCACAGGCGCCTTCGAAGCAGGAACGACAAGACCTAATGCACATCCGTCAACGTTCGTTCCACTATCGTGGAGGCCAAAAGAGGAGAGAGGACCCTGAGCAGGAGGCTGCAGTCACCTGCTCGAGAGGTGCCCACGGCTTGCACTGGCACAGACCAAGAGAGAGAAGAACGGGTGATGTGAGACTTTTGTTCAAGGGAGGATCAACCGGACACCATGAGGGGTTGGGTGGGAGGGGAAGGGAAGGATCCAGAATGGTTCACGTGTGGGGCTTCTCAGTGAGTCCCTGAACGGTAGGGGAGACCCTGGGCAGGTTGGGGCATCAGGATCCCACTCAGGCATAAGTCTGAGCAGCCTGTTGGGTCCCTGAGTGCAGAGCTCAGGGGACAGGTGTCTGGGCTGGAGATGATAAACCGAGAGACATAAAGAGCATGATGATATTTAAATCCACGAGACTGGAGATTACTGGGAGAAAGGGTGCAGAAGGAAGGAGGCCCAGAATGTAGCCCTGGGGCTCACCAGCACCAAGAGGCCGTGGAGAGGAGAGAGCTCCAAGGAGCCCGGGCAGAGCAGCGTGGAGAGGGGGACACCCCCAAGCCAGAGGACCACTCAAGCTGTGGGAGGAAGACAGTTCCAGATGGGGGTGGTCAGTTGTCTATGTCTCAAGTGGCCAGGTAGGAAGTGGATGGGAAGGGGCCGTGGGAGAGACAGCGTGGAGGGCAAGGTCACCTCAGCAGGTGCATGTCTTGTGTGTGGATGGGGAAAGAAGACTCCAGAATAGATTTGGCCAAGGAGTGAGAGGGAGTGGATGAGAACCACAGAAAGTTTGGAAACAGGAGGCAGGATTCTGGAAGCAAGTGTTCTGTACACAACTGGGTTTAGAAGTTTTGCTGTGAAGGGGGGCAGAAAAGTGGGGTCACAGGTAGAAAGAGTGTCCTGGACAGTTTTTGAGACAGGTGCATAGAGCACATCGATTGAGACAGAGGGATGGTAACCCTGGGGCCGGCCTGAAAAGCCTCCTCCCTCGCCTGCCCCCAGTCCCTGCAGGTCCAAGTGCTGCCTCCTCCAGGAAGCCCTCCTTGAGCCCTCGAGCCAGGGCTTCTCTCACGTAAGCCCCAGACTTCCCAGGGGCACCCACCACTGCCTATGCTCCTCTGTCTTGGCATCAGCCAGGGGCCCAGCACAGTGTGTGCAGTCTCAATAAACAGGGGCATGGATGGACAAGTGGACAGACGGACAGACCTCTCTGTCTTGGCATCAGCCAGGGGCCCAGCACAGTGTGTGCAGTCTCAATAAACAGGGGCATCGATGGACAAGTGGACAGACGGACAGACCACGACCCGTTGTGGGCATCCCAGAGCCCAGCCCCAAGCCCTAGGTCCCCATGCGTCCTAAAGCCAGAGCCGATTCCTCCCTGCTCCCAGCCCACCTTGGGATCCAGGTCAAAGAAGCTGTAGTACTTAAAGCGCAGCCAGAGCGTGTCCCCGGCCTTGACACCCTGCTGCATGAGGCACCGCGACGAGTCCAGCCACCTGGCCACAGGGAGGTGGAGTCAGGGCTGTGCCAGGTGTCGGGGGAGCAAGGACACAGAGGGAAGGTGGGACTTGGGGCAGGAGGGCGGCGCACCTGCTGTGGAGCTGGGTCTTGTCGGACAGGGAGCTGGGCCGAGGCAGGCGCTGGAGCAGGAGGGGCTCGGGCGGCGGCCGGGGCCGGCTCAGCATGTGGTAGCAGGCCTCGGTCTGGGCGCTGTCCGAGAAGTGCGCTGGCATCCCCCGGAACAGCGCGGGTGCCACACCTGGAGTGCAGGTTGGGCTCAGCCGGCCATGCCCAGCCCTGACTCTCACGGCCCGGCCCCTGGCCCAGCCTGCCCAACCTGCGCTCACCCCCAGCCAGGACGACCGTGGTCAGGTCGTGCACCTCTTCCTCTGGCTCCTTCTCCTTCTTCTTCTTCTCCTTCTTCTCAGGAGCCCGAAGCAGAGACAGCTCCTCGGGGTGCCGGATACCTGAGTGGAGCTGGGGCCTCAGCGGGGCGAGGTCCTGCCCGGTGACCTCCCCACCTCACCCCGGACACTTTGGGACAGGTCACAGCCCTGCAGGCAGGATGGGGAATGGGACAGCAAGGAGGACGTGACGATAGCTGGGCCTGGGCAGGGAGAGGACCTGCATCCTGGCAGAACCCTGCGGGCTGGGAGTGGGGGCCAGCCCGGGCAACTCACTGAGGAGGCGGCAGATGGCGGCCACGGCCTGGAAGAGCGGCTGCGAGAAGCTGGCGCGGAGGCGCAGGGCGCGGCGATTGGGCAGCCGCAGGACCACCGGCCGGTGCTGGGGCCCGAAGAAGAGGCGGGCGTCGGCCAGGATCCCGTACTTGTCCAGTGTCCAGTGGGTCTGCAGCAGCCACCGTCTCTTCTGTTCCCACCAGATGGCGTGGTCTGACCAGTCCTGCTTGCGATCTGGGGGAACAGGGGGTGGTGGCCGCACATCAGCCTTGAAAGGCCCTGCCCGGCCTGGGCAGGGAGAGGACCTGCATCCTGGCAGAACCCTGCGGGCTGGGAGTGGGGGCCAGCCCGGGCAACTCACTGAGGAGGCGGCAGATGGCGGCCACGGCCTGGAAGAGCGGCTGCGAGAAGCTGGCGCGGAGGCGCAGGGCGCGGCGATTGGGCAGCCGCAGGACCACCGGCCGGTGCTGGGGCCCGAAGAAGAGGCGGGCGTCGGCCAGGATCCCGTACTTGTCCAGTGTCCAGTGGGTCTGCAGCAGCCACCGTCTCTTCTGTTCCCACCAGATGGCGTGATCTGACCAGTCCTGCTTGCGATCTGGGGGAACAGGGGGTGGTGGCCGCACATCAGCCTTGAAAGGCCCTGCCCGAACTTCCTAATTTCTGCCCCCAACACTGAGCACAGCCCCAGGACTCAGAGGTGACCGCCCCCTCCCCTGCCCATGCCAAGGCAGGGCCGGGCTAGGTTGGGCTGGGGTTGACCCCAGAGGTGATGGCAGAATGGCTCTTTGCTGGCTGATCCCTGCTCATCCTTCTAGGCTGTCACCACATCACTTCCCAGGGGAACTTCCAACCCAGAATCTGGGTGCCCCCACTTCTTGCTGTGCAGCCCATTGGGCTCCCTCCGCACAGCATCTCCTGTGACCCCCATAATTCCTGGCTTACCCAGGAGGCCGACACTGCGTCTTGCTGCTGTATGTCCTTGGCGCCTGGGATTGCGCCTGCGTGGAGCCATAGGCACGCTGTAAATATTTGTTGGCTACTAGCAGTGTGACCTCGGGCAAAGCACTTAACCTCTTTGGGCCTTTGTTTTCTTGTTCGTAAGGCATAATCACCACCCTGACCCCATGGACACCAAACAATGCCTGCTACGTTAAGTGCCACGTTTGTGACACACGTATGCATGCACACAACCACACGAGTGAGCATTCAGCTAGAGATGTGAATATGTCACTCATCGTCCAGCCAGGAACAGGGGACACAGTAATGGGTGATGCATGGTTTCCTCTTTGTCCCCTCTCCAGGGGCATGGACCGGCAGGACACGAGTATGAAAACAAAGAGCGACTGCAATTAAAAGCTGCTCTGGGTGCACAGCCCTCTAGAGTTTGCAAAGCCCTTCTTTCTAGAGCTCTTCTCAGGTCCTCCTGGTGAGTTGTCAAATTCCCTGTCCCCACCTCACCTGCTTCAGCAGCTTCCTGACCCCGCCTACCCCACCCTCGCTAATGTCACCACTGTTGCCAAATCCAGAGAAGCTTCTCGGTATTCATCTGTCTCACCTCTCCAGGGCTTTTGACCTGTCCCTCCTCGGCTCCCCACTCGTGCTGCCCACTTCTCCTTCTCTTGACTCTTTGCTCTTTTTTTGTCCTCTTTGGCCCCCCTCTCCTGACCTTCTCCTTACCTGACCTTTCCCCGGTTCACTTTGGGACCCTCTTCTCCATCCTCAGCCATGCCTCTTCCTGGGGGTCTCCCCTATTCTATGGCTTCAGCTGCCCAAATGCATGGACCCCTAGCCCAGACCCTGCCCAGAGCGCCAGGACAGAAATCCACACGTCCCGGCTCAGGGGCGCGTCACTGGCTTCCTTCACCCGGCCACACGCACCCAGCCCCGGAGCTGTGAGTGCAGTGACTCGTGGTCCCAGCCCTCGGGGTTCTCCACGTCTCCTCCACTGGACCAAGGTGCCCCCTTTCCTCCTCCCCAGCTCCTCCACGCCACATCTGGGGCCGGGCAACAAGGGCTGTCCAGCACAGGCCGGAGTACCACCCCTTTCACTGTGAGCCGCCACATCAGATTGAGGTCAATCCCACCTCCAAAGTCCTCCCTCTTTAGGAGGCTCCTCACAGTCTCCCTCCTCCAGTCCTCCCCACCCAGCTGCCGAGGGGATCTGCTGAAAACCCTTGGTGGCGACTGTCCACCTCCAGGATAAAGTCCAAAATCCCTCTGCAGGCCTCTGCGGCTGCCCAGCCTTGTCCTCGCCGACCTAGAGGCCCTAACCTGGAGCACCCCTAGGCTCCCAACATCACTGCCCTGCTCCTCTCTTCTGCGACAGCCTCTTAGGACTCAGATTAAGCAGCTTCTCCTGGGAAGTCTCCTTGTCTGGTGGGGTGCAACCCCTCTTTGGGCTCCAGGGTCCCAATGGCTCCAGCAGTCAGCACTCAGCACAGGCCCGGCAGCTAAAAGGTCAGCACCTCCTGGCCAGCTGCACCCCAGGAGGCCAGGCGCTGGCCAGGGGCCCTGGGCAGCAGTGGCAGGACTGGCTGGGAGGGGCCACGGTGGGGACAGTGTTCCACTGCAGGATGCAGAACTGAAGGGACTCGCCCTGGGGACCCACAGCGAGTGGAGCAGCAGCTCTGTCAGTCTGTCTGACTCCACGTTCAGGCCTCTTGCGGTGCCACATGCTGTGCCCTGGGCCCCCCAGGTCTTCATCCTCCTCGGCCCTGGCTGGGCCCAGGCTGGCCTCAGACTCGGTCTGACACTTTCTCCCAAAGGACCCTCTGCTCCCACTGCTGCTTTCACTACCTCTTCGGGCCCTGCCTGTGGAAGCCCCCCTCACTGCCCCAGCCTTGTGGCCGGCCTGGGCTGGTCCCCATCCCGTCTGCAATCAGACTGACCTCCCTCTTGGCTGCACAAGGTGGGCTGGCTGGGTCTGAGGTAGCCTCCCCACCCCAACCCCCCACCCCAGGTGGCCTCGGACCCGGGCTGTCACCGGCCTGCCTTCTGGCTCTGGCTATCGGGGTATTCCTGCTGCCCGCCCAGGAGGGAGCAGCCCCCACCCCTGATGGGAAAGCGATGAGAAGCCCCCAAGTCCCTGGCCCTGTGTCTCTCTGATACCACAGGCTGCTCTGCTGTAACTTCCTGTGGGGGCAGGGCCTTCCCACCCAGGCTGGGCCTGTCACCAGCCTGCTGAGGACTTCCGCCCGGGGGAGGGAAAGTGGGAGCAGGCCCCCAGGTCACAGGAGTCCCTGGCCACCCTCAGACCTCGGGAATGTGACTTCTGCCTCTGCCCAGGCAAGGCCTCCCTTCTAGTCCCTAGAAGAGATGAACGGGGGACTGTGGCCTGGTCTGCTCCTTTGGAACTTAGTAGAACCTGCTGGAGTGGGAGGAAGGGAGGGAAAATGGTGGGAGGGAGGGGAAGTTGGGGAAATGTCTTTTTTGGAACCAAACGATTAAGCTGGTGCCTGAGTCACTGTGACACTGCTATCGCGAGCTGCGCAGCAGGGATGGCCCGGAAGTGCCAAGGGACGGACACTTGTTGTGCTGCCTGTGGTGCTGAGTTCAGCGGGTGGGGGCAGCGGGGCACTCACTGATCTCCTCCACGATCTTCAGGAGCACCCCACCGATGTGCGACTCCCCTGTGACCCGGAGGGTGACCGACTCCGCCTCGGGGTCCTCCTCTCCCACGAACACCCGCAGCTCCCAGGATGAGTCGATGTAGTCCCCAGAGGCTGTCTTCATCCCCGCCATGGCTGTGGCTGCTTTTAGAGAGGGTGGAAGGAGGGAAGGCGGGCAGGGTGCTGGGGCCTGGTAGACTGCCCATGTCTAAGCAGAAGGTGCCCCAGGTGCCCTGGGCAGGTGGGTGGGCAGGGCAAGCCCATGGGCAGCATGCCAGAGCACGACACAGGTGCGGAGTTGCTCCAGGCCAGCCTCAGACCCTCTCCCCACCGCGGGCGGTTGACCTGACAAGAACCCTCAGAGATCATGTTGTCCAACCCACTCCCATCTTACAGAATGGAAGACCATGGCCCAGTAAGAAGGGGCTCCCTCGAGATCCCCCTGCTCGATGCTCGAGCTGGGCACAACCCCTGGGCCACTTTCCATCTCACAGCTCACCCCCACACCACAATGGCAGTTGCCACTGGCAATATGAACCCAGGTCAGAAAATAGTTCCAATCCTGGCCCACAGCTCAGATCCAAACACCCCAAGCCAGCCGAAGCCTCCCTGGGGTGTTGGAAGTTCAGGGTGCCGCGTGGAGAGGCACGCTGGGCAGAGGGGCTGAAGGAGGGCGAGGCAGAGAGGGGCCCTTGGGACTTCAGCTGCTGGCTGTAGCTTACCTTGCCCGTGAAGGGTTGGGGGCTGCAGGTGGGGGGAGGAGTGTCAGCCACCCCTGGCCTCAGGCTGCACACCTGCAGACCACCGAGCGCTCCCTTCCCTCTGCTTTCTTTGGAGCTTCCTTCGGAGGGCAGCACTTGACGTCGCCTTATCACGAGCAGGGCGGGCTCGCCCCTCCCCAGGGAGGGCTGGCACTCGGTGCAGGAAGCACACTACCAGCCTACACAGGGTTCCAGTGTGGCCGTCTTTGTCCCCAGTGAGCACAGGAAGCAAGGGAGAGCAGGGCTTGTGGACCCGGTAGCACAGAAACGGTCACCCCTCATTTGGAGGGAAGCTCGGTTCAAACCAGAGAGGCCCCCAGTTTGCATGCAGGGCTAAGTCTGACTCTGGAGGAAGCACCTCCCATCTCCAGCCTGTAGTGGGACCTCGGGCCATGAAACATCCCTGGGCTGCCAGAGGGAGAGCCAGGTTGTTGAAAGTACAGGATCCAGGGCATTTAGCAATTTGGCAGGTCCAATCAGCTACAGTCCAGGCTGTCGCTATCAACCAAAGATCCCTGAAGTAGGCCCGCAAGGGAAACAAGTTACTTTTTAAGTTTTTCCTACCCCCAAATAAGGCCTGTTTCCAAACTTGTCAAACTTAGAGCTGCCCAGGTGAACAAGTAAACAGAAATTGGTTCCTGATCATTCACCACCTCCTGTCCCCCACCCTCAGGTCTCATAGCTTCAGACATGACACTACTGTCCCTCCACTTGCAATGTGCTGCCCGAATGAATGCCCATGAGGATCCCTGCTGCGGAGTCTCTGCTCAGGTGCCACCTCAGAGGGTCTCTGGTGGTCTAACATCTTGCTTGTCACCTGCACTAGGATGTAAGCTTCAGTAGAGCAAGGAACATTCACTACCAGCTCTGTGCAGAATTCAGCCTTTCCAGAGTAAATGTGGGGCTGAGGCACAGAGCTGAAGAGACTGTGGAGGCGAGGCTTTGCGAACTGGGCCACCCAGAGCGACAAGGGCCTCGGGGATTCCCGGGGAAAAGCCAGCTTATGCAAACTCAGAGGCAGCAGGAAGTGCAGCCGCAGCCCCATCTCAGCGTCTTGCGAGCCCAAAGTAGTCTAGGAGCAAATGAGGAAGTTTTACTCCTGTCCCAGAAGCCTCTTCAGTCCAGGAAGAGAGCTTTTAGAAAGCGGTTTGTTACAACTATGGAAAAGAGTAACCAGAGCTTAGTACTTTAAGCTCAGACAGAGCAGTTGAGTTCTTCAAAACCACGGCCCCACTCCTAAATCTAACACACAGCAGCTGGTGGCAGAGTGCTCTCTCCCAACAGAGATCTGGGTATCTCTCAGTCCTTTTTGGTTCTTGGGTTGGACTCAGCACTTGCTGGATGTAGTTAGTTTCTGACTTTGAGATCAGAACGTGGAGAATTAACAGCATGGGGATCACCCCAAAGCTGATCTGAACCGTTCCTTGGCTCCTCTCTTTTGGGCGGGGGAGCGTGCAGATTCCCTTTCTGCTGTTAATTGAGTAATAGCACCACCTAGTGACCACCTTGGCAAAGCCCACCAGGAAGAAAGAAAAAAAGCTAGGCTCCACCCTGGTCAGGCCACACTCACACCTCTCCCAACCCAGCACCACCCCTCCACGACAGTCTGGCAAAAAGTCACTCAAGACCATAGCAACATATAACCACGCCTGACTGGCTTGTTTTATTGGAGAAGGGTATGTGGAGTTAACAATGTGAAGACAGCTGGGAACGAGGTTGAGAACACCCTTCCCCCCCATACATGCCCACTGCCCCAAATAAAAAATAACCAACTATGGGAGAGTGGCCAAGACAGTGACTGAGGGGCAGGGGAAGAAGAACCGGAACCCAAGGGCAGCAGTGAAGAGACCATGCATGTGCCGGGAGGGCCCAGAGGCAGCGGCTGCACGAGGCACGCCAGCACAAGTCTCTGCATTTTCCACGTAGCTATGTATAAATAGAGAGAGAGTTGTTCTCTTCCCCCTTCTCTCCCTTCTGCTCCATCCTGCTGGCCGCGGTCCCAGCTCCTCTTTCCACATGAGGGCAAAGGGAAGGGGGGATGAACAAGTCATCACCGAATTGCAATCAGCCCCACATCCATCAGCTTCTGGATCTTCTGAGCTATTACGGGATTCTTTAGGTGCCTGAGGAGGAAGAGGCAAAGTTATTTGAAATGAGACTCTACCTTAAAAAAGTCTTACTTGCTCTCAGAGCAAGCCCCAATTCAAACCCGTAGAAGACAATACCAGGGGTCAAGAAGGTGTCTGGGTGAAGCCTGCCCCGCAGAACTGCAAAGGCCTTCAGTTCTGTGCAGGAGACCCCTGCCAGTCCTCCTCTGAGTCTACGAACACAGCTTTAAACCAAGACTTTTCTCCCAGAACTGGCCTTTCCAAATGACTGCTTAAGCTATCATGACTAACGTACAAACGAAGCCTTTCCAGCTCAACACCCACTGTCAACCTTTTATTTTTTAAGTAAAAATCACACAGTTCCAATCAGACTGATCACATCCCTGCCGACCTCACACGTTCTCATCCAATCACTGTTGCTCCCCATTTTCTTGCAAGGCCATCTCGCCAAGCCCCACTTACTCGCTGAGCGCCTGGGGGTCCTTCTGCATCTGCTCCAGGATGAGCCGCATGGCCGGGTCACTCATTATCTGCTGCACCTCAGGGTCAGCCATGGCCCGTCGCTTCACATCTTCGGGGCTGTCATGTCGGTTGTACTGAGCCATCATGCAGCGCTGGTAACCGTCTGCTGCCTCCTACATTCCACACAAGACAAAGGGGGAGGGTGTTAGCACTACCTGGCTCCTTGCTTCAGTAGGTCCAAGAGAACAGAAATTGGGGCAGGGCTGGGAGCGGGGGACGGAAAAGAAAGACAAAGAGAAACTGAGGTGAAAGGGAAGAATCAGTGAATAAACACGGAAAAGACCCAAATGAGAAAGAGAGGCAGAGGAGAGCGCACTGCAGGTGGAAACAGCCCCACCTTACAGCTGGAGTCCAGGTCTAGCGCCTTCTGGTACACATCCATGGCCTTCGTGTAGTCCTTCATCGCTTCTAGGGCAGCTGCCTTCCGAGTATAGCCCTTGACTATAGACAAACAGGAGTGGTGGGGCATTACACAAAACTCTGCTCCGTAGGCTGCTTCCTGCACCGCTTCATCTGCACTCCAACACTCTCTGCGCCCGCTGATGCTAGGTCCTAAATGCTACTGGCCCCAAGAACATCACGTAAACGAAGCTGCCCTTTTCCTCTCTCAGTCTTTTGGCCAGAGTCAGGGGACAGGGGAGAGGCAGCAGAAAGGCACTTACTGAAGGTCGGCTCCAGCTGGATACATTCCTCACAGTCCTAGGAAGAAGCAGCAGAAAGGAATCAGGTTCATCCTCTGGAAGAGCCCGCTTAGGGCAGCGCCATCACGATTCTAAGTCCCCACCCAGCGCCGCCACAGAACACTTAGTTTTTGCCTCTGGTGCTCCTATCGATCCTGGCATCTGGGTTACTTAAGAGCAGGTTAAGCAGGAGGACAGAGGAGAAAGTCAGGCGACACCAACAGGAAAGACAACCCCAGATTATGAACCCTCCCACACAGGACAAATGGCCTCAACTCTTCAAAAGGCCGGGGTTATGAAAAACACCAAAGTGTGGGGGGTACTTCCAGTCTGAGAAACTAAAGAGAACACAACAACCAGATGAAGTGCGAGGTCTTGATACTGAGCGCTCTAAAATGCTGATGAATTAAGTACTGGGACTGGACAAGCAGTCATTTCCGGCAATGCATGCACAAGAATTTGAGGTCTAATTTTAAATGCCAAAATGGATACAATGTCCTTTCACTAACGGCTCAGCAAAAGTGTACTACTGTTCATTGAATAGAGATGGAGAATACACCAGGTATCCACTGTGTAGTCTTCTGTTTGAGATACCTTCAGAATAAAAAATGATGAAGCGCACTACCCAGTAGAGTCAGCACACTTGGGGCTAATTCCAACTCTTCCACCAAGAAGCTGTAAGACATCAGCAATTCCATTCGTTCTTTTTCATGACTGGAAAAGTACCATCCCACCTCCCAGGTGACTGACAACATGCTATTTTTTGCTTCACAAACCAATCTGCTTTTGACATGGCACTTGTACAGTCCTACTAGCAGCAGTGATGTCACTAGGCCAGGCACAACCCAGAAGACAGTGGCATCAAAACCAACACAGACCCAGGTATTGGTGTCTCTAGATAAATCACATTTTGCTATCATCCCACAACATGATCCATGTCTGTCTGCTACAGTACAGTCAAAAAACTGCTGATAGGGGCCAGCCCGGTGGCGCACTGGATAGTGCGCCGCTTGGGAAGCGCTGCGGCGCTCCTGCCCGAGGGTTCGGATCCCACATACAGACCGGTTCCTGCTCACTGGCTGAGCGAGGCGCGGGAGCGACGCCGAGGGTTGCGGTCCCGTTGCCGGTCCCCGGTCCGGTGCGGGGGCAACACTGAGGGTTGAGATCCGTTGCCGGACACGGAAAAAGACAAAAGACAAAAAAAACCAAAACCAAAAACAAAACAAAAAAAACCTGCTGATAGAGGTACAGGGCAGTTCACATGGAGAACGATGGGGAACAATTCCACATCAAACATAACCATATTTGACTACACTTGATGTGATCAAGAACAGCAGACCTAACACAGCTGAACTGAACATCAAATAAGGGACAAAGGATGGTGTGGCCACTGTGGAAAACAATATGAGAGGTCCTCAAAAAATGAAGCACAGAGGCTGGCAGGTTAGCTCAGCTGGTCAGAATGTGATGCTGATAACACCAAGGTCCGGGGTTTGATCCCTGTGCTGCCCAGCGTCTAAAATAAAACCCCCAATCAACCAAAAACCCATAGATACCCCATGACCCAGCAATTCCACTTCTGCATGTATACCCAAAAGAACTGAAAGCAGGGACAGACATCTATACACTCATGTTCACAGTATCATTATTCACAACAGCCAAAAGGTGTAAACAACCCAATGTCTCTGGACAAATAAACAAACAAACGTGGTATATACATATGATGGGATACTATTCAGACTTATAAAGGACAGAAATTCTGAAACATTATCACATGGACAAACCTTGAAGACATCATGCTAAATGTAAAAAGCCAGTCACAAAAGGACAAATGCTATATTATTCCATTTATATGATGTACTATAGTCAAATTCAGAGAAAGAATAGTGGTTACCAGGGGCTGGAGGAAGGGGGAATGAGGAGTTAGCGGTTAGTGGGTACAGAGTTTCAGCTTGGAAAGATAAAAAAGCTCTGGAGATCAATGGTGGTGGTGACGGCTGCACAACAACGTGAATGTACTTCATGCCACAGAACTCTCCACTTACAGAAAAAAGTGTGAAGAAGAAGAATGGGGAGAGAAAAGTATCAGGGTCCTTAGAGAAACTAGAAAGGACCCACTTTCCCTAAGTACATCCAACCGCTAGTAACTCCATGGACCACGACTGGGGAGACACAGGTCCCCTATTTAATACACAGACTACCACCATGAACATGGAATCAGAATAAAAACATCAACCCGATGGTGATAAAAACACAGAAAGAGAACACACCCATCCCTCATGTGCAGGTGTAGGACAATGGCTGCCCTTACTCCCAGATCTTCTCACCTTGAGAGCCAGCTGAAACTCTAGGAGTTTGGTGTAGCAGGCGGCTCGATTGCTGTACAATTTGGCATCCCGTGGGTTGCGTTTAATGGCTTCTGTATAATGCTTCATGGCCTGGGGATAATCCCCTGGTAAGAAAAACAAAGACTACATTTACAAAAGCAAAAAGCCAGCATCTCCCCGAGGCCACATGTACCCTGCACTCAGGGATAGGAAGCACATCCACACCACTCTCATCCAACAAGTGCTGTCACCGAGCTGTAGGCAGCACCTTTCTGAAAACATTCGTTGCCTTTGTTCTTCTCCTCCAAAGCCAGGTCAGGGTTTATGTAGGCCAGACGCTCTTGCTCCTTCAGGATTTTCTCTGCCTAAGAAAATAATTCTTGGAATAGTAATTTACACTCCCATAAACATCTAAATGCTGGGCTAATAAGCCTGATTAGGATTTTAATTTTCAAAGAGTACTGTTGGCAATATTTTTGTTTGAAGAATTCTATTTTATTTTATTGGCAACTGGCCAGTACGTGGATCCAAACCCTTGACCTTGGTGTTACAACACCATGCTCTAACCAACTCAGCTAACTGGCCAGCCTGTTTTAGGAATTTTAAACTCTTCATATTCAAGGTACACTGTGAAACAGAAATGAACAGTACTGATATACACTTGGTACAAAAATATGCCCTATATGAGAATGATGCATTTCTTAACAGGACAATTAATTTTCTGACCAATCTTCTTGTGAATAAACTCACTCTCCCTATGTAATTTATGATAACTGGCACGATACACATCACTTTGGTCGTATAAAATAAGAAAAGTGTTAGGTCACATAAGAACTGTAACACTGCGGGCCGGCCCGGTGGCGCACTGCGCTAGTGCGCCGCTTGGGAAGCGCGGCGGCGCTCCCACCGAGGGTTCAGATCCCACATACAGACCGGTTCCCGCTCACTGGCTGAGCGAGGCGCGGGGGCAACACCAAGGGTTGCGATCCCATTGCTGGTCCCGGTCCGGTACGGGGGCAACACTGAGGGTTGCAACCCGTTGCCGGACACGGAAAAAGACAAAAAAAAAGAACTGTAACACTGCTAATGCACTACTGGCCCTCAACATTAACATATTTAAGGCTGAAACCCTGGCCAATAACAAAGGACTGCAAACAACCAGATCATTTCTTATGCACTGCATCACTGTTAAGTGACACAGGCAGAATCATACAACATGACCAAAGCCACTACTTTAAAAAAAAAAATTAAGGTACATTATTAAAGAATAATGATTACAATAAGCAATGATACTCAATCATTAAGAAACAAGAAAACACCCCCTATTCTCTTCCTACCCACCTGCTGGCACTTCTTGAGCACATCTGGTGTTCGGTGCTCTGCCAGAGACTTGTTGTAGAAATGGATGGCATCCTTGTACTTTTCTTCTTTGAAGTAGGAATTGCCAATTCGAGCGTAAGCTCTGATAAGAAGGAAAAGGATCTGCTGAGGGCAGGGCCAGACAAGGTCAGCCCCTGCAGAGGAAAACACACCTGTAGCTAGAATCAAGGCCGGCATCGCTGCCTCCTGCCTTGGTTCCTGTGACCTCCTCTCTAGCCCCTTTTTAACACAACAGGTTCTGCAGCCAGCAGGGACCCTCCTCCCCATGCAGGGAAATTTAAGTCTCAGACAGTGAACCCTCCACACTACTCAAGGTATTCCAGAAGGGCGAGCATACTTGGCAATCTGTCGATAGTCTTCCCGGTTTTCTCTCCCCACTTCAATGGCCTGCTCACAAAGCTCCCGGCATTTATTGTAGTTGCCCTTTTCAAAGTATACCGCTGCAAGGCAGGATGGTTAAGAAGGAACAGTCAGTTCTTGCTTCTTCCCTCAAGAATGCCTAACAACTCTCTCGCCCCTTGTCTTTGGGCCTCACCTGCTTGATTGGTAATGTAAGTCATGTTGGTGGGGTCCAGTTCCTTGGCTCTGTCGTAATGCTTCAAGGCTGTGTCAAAGTCTTTCTTCTTGTAGGCATCATTCCCCAACTCTTTTTCTTTCAGTGCCTAAACAAGGTTTGGAAGAAGTGAGTGCTGAGCAAATTCAAACCAAATGGCAAAGAGAATAAAAGCCTATGGTCTGTCACTGGTACTGAAATAGCAGTTGCAATTAACATTATCTATAGAAGCAAGTCCTCCATATCCAAAGGCATCTTCATCAATCAGCTACAGACTTAAAAGTCAGGTATCAGGGCCGGCCCGTGGCTCACTCGGTAGAGTGCGGTGCTGATAACACCAAGGCCGCGGGTTTGGATCCTATATAGGGATGGCCGGTTTGCTCACTGGCTGAGCGTGGTGCTGACAACACCAGGCCAAGGGTTGAGATCCCCTTACCGGTCATCTTTATATAGGATTAAAAAAAAATAAAAAAAAGTCAGGTATCAGCCATCAGAATTAAAACTTTGCTTTGCTTCCTCTGAAACTCCCCCTTTTCCACCCCTTCTCCTGGATCTTTGTCAGAAAGCAGAGGGCTTCCTTGGGGAAAGAGAAAATTCCTTCAACTTGAAGTAACTGGTGAGGACAATATAATTTTGCACCAGGTTTTATTCTGAGAGACTGTAGTGAGTCTGGTTTCTGTCACGTGGCTGTCTCAGGGTCTTAGTTGTCAGGAAACTATAGCAGAGGGGGTAGCGAGAGGATTAGGAGAAGGGGCTGTAGTGGTGGCAGGAGTCTTCAGCAAAGCTCACTACCACCCACATTGTAGGGCCTTTTTCCAGCTTTGAGACACCCGGAACAACCAACGCTTGCCTATTTAAAGGTGCTAAATTTGGCAACAATCTGCTGTTCCCGTTTACAAGGGATCATTTAGGCACATGCCTCCTGCTCTGGATGTGTTGAGGTGGACAACTTTCAACTACACGCCACATCCAACAGAGAAGCAGAAGCCTAAGGACTGATGTCGGCAACATTCTTCTGGATCCTGGCAGCACCATACGGCTGTAATGTGACTACAGAAGGGTAGCTTCTGCTGCCAAAAATCTTGAAAATACATGATCCCTAGGAAATCTCTTGTGAAGCTTATCTTTTAACATGTTAACCATTTTAATTAACAATGACAACAACAAGCTTAGCACATACCAAGCACTCAAAAATTACAGCTACCCAAGGACTACAGATATTCTCATTCAGCATATGTATTTCTGGTTGACTTAGCTGTTTATAAATACATAACAATGAGAAGAAAAGAAAATGAGACCTGCTTCTTATTTTCTGGAAGATCTTCTTCCATTGGCTCTGGCTTGGTTTCCTTTTTGAGAGGTGGTGGTGGAGGTGCTACAATCTCTTCCTCCTCATCCATACTACCCAGATCGACCCCGAGAAGGACACTGAGAGTGGTCATAATCCTGGGATCTTGTAGTTTCCTAATATTAATTAAAAAAGAAAAATAGCAATTATTCTCCCCACAACTAATCTGAAATTCTCATTTACTGCTAAAAGTCAGATTCCTGTGTATAGAAGCGCCTTGCCCATCAAAAGATGGCTAGATTCTGTACTACCCATGAGTTAAAACTGAGAAACACTCAACCCTTCAAAACTCCACCTATACAGGGCCGGCCCATGGCTCACTCGGTAGAGTGCGGTGCTGATAACACCAAGGCCACGGGTTTGGATCCTATATAGGGATGGCCAGTTCACTCACTGGCTGAGTGTGATGCTGACAACACCAAGCCAAGGGTTAAGATCCCCTTACCAGTCATCTTTAAAAAACAAAACAAAACAAAAAAACTCCACCTATACAATGAGGCCACAGAGGTTGGATTCATTTTTTTTGTCCTTTTTGAGACCGGCCGCACCGCGCTCAGCCAGTGAGTGCTGTGAGTGCACCAGTCATCCCTATACAGGATCCGAACCCATGGTGGGAGCACTGCTGCGCTCCCAGCGCTGCACTCTCCCAAGTGCGCCACGGGATCGGCCCTGGATTCATTTTTTTTGTCCTTTTTGAGACCGGCCGCACCGCGCTCAGCCAGTGAGTGCTGTGAGTGCACCAGTCATCCCTATACAGAATCCGAACCCATGGTGGGAGCACTGCTGCGCTCCCAGCGCTGCACTCTCCCAAGTGCGCCACGGGCTCGGCCCTGGATTCATTTTTTTGAGGTCGAAAGATATACAGTGGAGTTATTACAGGTATACTTCACTATCTGATCTCAGTAGCCAGAAGACTCAGCTAGTGACAGATACTAGTACAAGGTTTACAGACACATCTTTACACCTGACGTTCTTTTCAACCCTGTTTCCATTCCAATATACCGACAGAAAAGCCTGTGTGCACGGAAAGGATGGGGTTGGTGCCACATCAGAACTGCAATGTGCAGATGAGAAGGAACATTCCAGATTACTGTGACATATGCTCCCCCTGACCCTTTCTATAAATATAAACCAACAACACCCCTACTGCTCTGTGGAGAAAAGGCAAAAACCATGCAGTTTCAACCAGGGAACTCTTTGCCGTAGGTTCCGGAAGAAAGCATAATGTCCCCACCCACTTCCAGAGCCTCAATGTGCTGCCTCTACTCACGTGCCCAAGTCAGAAGGCTTGTTCCGTAGTTGCTCAATCAGTTCCCGGTAAGTAGGATCACTGAGCAGTGTCCTTGTCCTGGGATCACTCTCCAACTTCTGATACACATTAGGCATGTTGAAAGGGTTCATAAATTTCCTCTCTGTTCAAACAAAGGAAAAGAGCATCACTATGAAATCTGTTTGCATAGCACCCCCATACCCTAACAGATTGACATTTGGGAAGGAGCGGGATCTCAAAATTAACCCCATTAAAAAAATAGTGTACGTGGTGCCTACCTGCCAACCGAGCCTCCATATTCTGTAACCCCTCTTTGAGCTGAGGGTTATTTGCTTCGTGTTTTAAACCCTCTTCATAGGTTCGCTTGGCTTCTTCAAATCGGTTTAAGAACTCGAGAGCTGCTGCTTTTCGAGAATAGCCCTTAAACAAAGCAAAATACAAAATTAAATAAAGGACACCTAGAGATAAATCCCGAAGATGAGCTGAAAAGAACCTATTCTACATTTTTGGGACAAAACTGGATATGAAGGCCAACAAAAAAGCAGGGAAAGGAATAAGACACAACACCAAGGTTGATACTTTAAGAATTCAGCCAAGGGCTGGCTGGTTAGCTCAGCTGGTTAGAGTGTGGTGCTGATAATACCAAGATCCAGGGTCTATCCCTATACTAGCCAGCAGCCAAAAAAAAAAACCCCAAACAAATAAACTAAAAAGAATCCAGCCAAATATCAAAGATGTGCACCCTCACCACCCCAACTCATCTTATGATCAAGGGCTGTCAGTTTCTTTGGCACTTTCTTAGAAGTGCAAAAAACAAAGCCTGTATTACAACTGATGGTATCTTAGATTTGATGAAGTACGCCAGTTTTCTGAGGTGCACACTCCAACAAGGAGGGGGTGGGTGAATATGAAACTATCAGTCTATTGAGACAGGCAACCAAGCAAGTCAGGAGGGCCTGCTATTAAGCGCCACATGCCTGAGACTCCCAAATGGCATTTCTGGGGAAAGTTTGAAGAGCCCCAACTACCCCAGAGCTTACCTTGCCCCAGTCAGGCTTTAAGTCAACGGTTTTGCAGCCATCCTCATAAGCCTTCTGGTAGTCTCCTTTCTTGGCATAGGCCGCAGAACGGTTGCTGTAGAGCACATGGTTCTGGGGATCTAACTTAATTGCTTCTGAGTAGCACTGTAACGCATCATCGATGTTACCAGCACTAAGGGCCTTATTGCCCTTCTCTTTTAGCTCGTTCACCTGAAGAGAAAAGGAGCCAATAGAGTTTCTCTCCATAAGATACTTACTTTGTCCCAAGTATCTAGATGACACTCATTCTTTTCTGCAGTTAAAAATAGGTTACTTTACAGATCAGAAAAGCGAATGGATTACTTCATTTATACTCGTATTGCCCACATTTTGGGAGCTAGCAAAGAAAAAATAAGCAGGAGAAAGAAGCCCATCTCTGTTCCCGACTGGCTCCTGTGTGGATTAGGAAGAACTTCAGCCACTCTTCCAAATGTCTTCACTTTGAGCTCATGAAGCCACTCCAGGAGGTATTCACAAGTTCCTTTCATGGAAAAGTAAATTCATTTGTCATTGATTCGAGTCCAAATGATAAACTGCACACAGGCCTAGTTATTCCTCTGGGAAGATGCAATCAGGAAGGAAGTGGACTTGTGGACTGAGTGTATACTGATACCTGCTCTAGTGACCTACAGGCTTTAGGATGGCAAGACAAAGCTTCCCTTCCCTGGGAGCATCACGATGCTCGCCTGTGGCTCAGATGCCATTTCCTTTTATCAAAAAAGAACCGTTTTCCATTCACCAGTGTGGTAATGTCACCGCATGGTAGATTAATGCTGTTCCTTAACGGGTAAAACTAGCTCCCCCAAGTTGGTTTTTGCCATGCTTAAGTATCACTACATTACAAGGGGGACAGAGAAGGAGGAAGAAAAACTATTGTGGATTAATCCCTCGCCCTGTCAGACATTAAGAATAGAAGGAAGGGGCCGGCCTGTGGCTCACTCAGGAGGAGTATGGTGCTGATAACACCAAGGCCACAGGTTCGGATCCCGTACAGGGATGGCCGGTTTGCTCACTGGGTGAGCCTGGTGCTGACAACACCAAGTCAAGGGTTAGGATCCCCTTACCGGTCATCTTAAAAAAAAAAAGAAAAAGAAAAAGAAAAGAAAAAGAAAAATGATTGTAGAACTCTGAAGCACACCAATGAGGAACATCCATCAGCCAGAGAGACCTTAGAAAGAAAAGAGCAAAGAAAAGGCATAAGACAACTGCCAAACTAAGCAAGCAAGGGATGAAAACCTTAGGGTCCAGGATGGAGACCAGAAAGCAAAACACTAGAAAACTTGATTTGGTGTCAAAGGGCAGCTGAGAAACGGCCTGATGAAGTTCTTGCCAATTGTATAGAAAAGAACTTTTCAAACTCAGACACTCAAATCTGTCCAGCTTGAATAGTTCCTAAAACTGAAATACGGATCTCATAGTTGAAAATGAAAACAAAAGGCAGGGAGATCACTTGTTTATTTCCAGAAATGGATTCGAGACAGTGGATTCTAACACACCTGGGATTAAATGCCAGGTCGTCTGCACAACTGTCATGTAAGTCTGCAGTCCTGAGCTTAATCAAACATTCATTTACAGTCTACCTGGTGCATGCAGTTGTATACTGGATGGTGTGATTTAAAAAAAAAAAAAATTTGGTAACAGAACAGCCCCTTTTCTTAAATGTAATTTCTCATTCTAGAAAGCTTTTTCTTATCTCTACCACAGCCTATTTAATTCCAGATACAATTTAACTCCCACAAGGGCACAAAAAGTTTAACGACCTCTCCATTTCCATTTTCTCTTTTTAATTTAGCAAAGAGGCTCCAGCTTTGCAGATCACACCAAAAAAAAAAAAAAAAAAGTGAGCTATTTTCTCTTTTCTTCCGATGAATCATTACATCTCAACGACAGCTTCCAATGGCACAAAACCTGTCTAGGCCTTTCACAACTACAGGCCACTGAGGACATAACTAAGTCACTAAAAACAAGCAGTAGCAGCTTCACTCAGCACCCTGGAAATGCTCGGCGGGTGCCCAGAACTCCTCGCCCCTCATCTAAATCGTTCCTAGCCACCAATTCCTCCTTGTGTTATCAAACACCGACCTTTCAGGAGCCTCGGTCCGCAGTCACTTCAGAATCACACAGACACACAAAAGAGGCGAAGGGGCCGCACACACACCCGTGAGACGCCGGTAGAGATGGAGTTCGTCCCAAGGACTCGTGCGGCACCCTCCCCTTCCCCGCCTCAGGCAAAGTCGGCCTGCTGCTCCGCGAGCCTCTACTCCCCATCGCACCCCGACCTCCTCACAGAAAAGTAGTTTTCACCCCAACTGGGACCCAGACTACTAAGTCCCTCGGCTACTCCCGTTGGAGCCCCGTCCCCGCTCCCTGGGTTCCTCCAAGTCGATGGTAGCCAAGTCCTGGGTGGCTTCTCCGTCGGTTGTCTCCGACCTCCCAGGTCGCGCGCGACTCCCCGGGTGGAGGCTCCGGCCGCTCGCCCACCTCCACCTCTCGCAGTGCGGCCGGCTCCATCCTCTCGGGACGCCTCCGGGGCCCGCCGCGGGCCGGACTCTCGTCGAACTGCGGCCTCCTCCCGCTCCCGGAGCCTTGCGATTGGAAGGGTGTG